>NC_055969.1:7321676-7364176 GCF_018492685.1 Alosa sapidissima | reverse complement strand
ACTGTGTCGGAGGGTATTTTACACAACATCATTTACTCAAATGTCTAAGTCTTCTCCCTCCGGGCAGCATTATTTCAAAACAAAGATCTTGTTTTTCCAACAAACAATTCCCAATGTACAATGTTCCCAACGCTAATTCCCTCCAATCCCACGTGAGCCTCTTGTAGGCCCTTCTATGATCTGAAACTGCCCTTTCTGTGACATTGTCTGGTACAGTTCTGTTATTAGGCTAAAAGCAAATTGATCACATATGATGTGACCTGTGCAAGGACACTGAGGGAACAGGGCTTTGTATAAATTCCAGAAATTCAACACATACTGCACAACAATTGGGACTGGCATTTGAGGCCTACAATAAATAAACAAGCCTTCAGTGTTTGAATGCCTTTTATATCGCCATTCTTCATTCTCCACTTTCTTTTACCTCTGACACCACTGTTTGCCTTCCTCTTTTGCATAGGCTAGTGCTTCCTTCCTTCCTTTCTTTGTAAATAACTTGGCTCATCTCTGCATACACCTTGCCTACATTACAACGGACATTTACACATGGCATGACGTGCTGTGCATTCAGTGATTAGGTCATTCCTGAATACAAACAACTAGCACTGCCTAACTATTTGCCTCAAGGAGTGGATTCTGGCTAAGGGGCAGTGGTGAAGGATTTTATCTAGCAATGTTGATCGTCTTTCCTCCAAATGGATAACAAGACAAAAGGCATGTAAGGTTGGCACACACAACTGTGGTTAATGATCCCAAAGCTAAGACTAAAAGTGCCTTGTTTCTGGTTGGGCTACTGATAAGGTCAACGTTGAAGAAAGTGCAAGTCAGATTTAAAGATCGTCATTAACAACCCCGACCGTGTCTAATTCTTTCAGCTTTTAATGTTAACCAACTGTCAATATAAAACAACCATGATTATGTACTACTACTCTTGAAGTATTGAGACTGCTTGCATTTCCCTTATTTAAGGCAGCACTCAAACTCCAAACTTTGCCTGAGTATTCTGTATTGAGTCACTATCACCATGTGCAGATGACTAACATTCCTCTGAAACATAAACAAAATAGATATAATACCGCATCTGTTTTCAATTCTGCACTACCCTGCAGAAAGTTGTGCAACACTATACACACAGTTAGGTCCATCTTATTCTTCAGATTTCCATGTCGCTGTAGATTCAGCCAAACTCACCGGTGTTGTAGGTATCTGTTCCAGACTTCCTCGCAGCCATTTAGAGAATCTGATATGGGGGTGGGGGTGGGGGGGCAAACCAACACAAAATTTCACTGAGTGTTACATATTGTACTAAGATTGTACTAAGCAAAAACAACTTGTGTGACATATGTTACCTCTTAAGCACATTTATGTTTACTGTTTGTGTGTCACTCTACAAATCTGATGCCAGACCACAGCCCTCTGTCTCATGGGTGTTACTTATGCAAAGGATGCGGAGAACACTGTCATCATCATTTCTGCTACATAATTGAATGGGACTTGTTCCCAGCTTTCCATAACAAAATGACACCCACAGCCCGTCAAAAGACGGGTGTTAGTCACATGAACGCATGCCAAATGGAGGCGATCAAAAAAACAAAACCAAAACTAAAACCACAACAATCTCCCATCTTCCGCCACTAAATAAACAGAGTGCCAGTGTGAGGAAAGATTCTGCGTGTTTGTGGAGGCCCCCTTCATGTAGGATGGTAATCCAAACACTGCAGGATTCAAGGAAAAGTCTGCCTACTTAAAGTCACAAGGGACGAAGAACCAGTGATGAGAAATGGGTCCTCTGCAGTAGCACATGTGACTTAGGTCAGGGCTATTTTTTGGCAGGGAAATCAGATGAAAATCCCTCTGAAACAACCTTTTTGACTGATGGTTCCTTGTTTTGCATGAAAACATGTCAGGCAGGCCATTCAAATCCAAACACGCAGGGCATATCTTTTCATATTGCTCAATGCGGATGTGAATGAAGTTCTGCAGAATGATCACAGGTGAAATGGCACAAGTTGACTTAGTAAATGTAAAAAAGGTGTAGGCAAGCATAATTCTAAATAATAATCTAAATAATAATAATAATAATAATAATAATAATAATAAAACACAAAAAACATTTAAGAACACACATTTTGGCACACTGTGCTTTATCATTCAAGTGTACTCAAGAAAAAAGGTAAAGGGCAGATGTGCGGTAAACCGCAAGTCCCCAAGGAGAGAATGTTGTGTCATTAATAAGCATTACATTTCCAATAAATTCATCTTTTCTATGCTGAAAACACATCCCCAGAACTGCACTCCATACCAAGTATTCGGAAACAGATTAAGCAATCTTAAACTTCGCTGTCCTATGGTTAAAGGGGCAACAGATTCATTACTGATAAATTGAAACCCCGCAGAAGACACGATGGGATTTTGACATTTGGTGTACTAGCACATTAATAATATACTGTATATACAATTGTGCTTACGTAATGTAAGTATTGTGGTGAATTTCCTACACACTGGACACATTAACGCCTCGTAAACCAAGACTTGTCTGCTACAACATGGCAGATATGAAAAAGGGGTGAAACTGTATTCTTGAACAGAAATCCTAATGTTATCACAAACTATTCCCGGTGCACTTTTGATATTCCATGAATTCATCCAACGGGTTACGGTACGGTCCACAAGATACACGGCTAGCTAGGTAAGCAAAGCAATAACATTAACGCTAACGTTACAGTACAAGTTGTACATTCTGTGTGAGACATCCTAGCTCCCCATTGAATCCATCAATTGTTAACGTAACTAACGATAGTATGTGAAAGCAAAGTGACTGTCAAAAGGCATAGCTTCCACCAATAGAGTGTAACGTCAATTACATTAGCTATCTGGATAACTGGTAAACACAGAGGGAAATTATAACGTTAACGTCATACAACTAACGCTAATGACGAAGCCATGAAATTAACAACGTGATGTATATCTCGATATAGAATAATGTTAGAATAAGCAAAAACAACGTGAAACGGCGATATATAGAAGCTATATATCGATATATCTGTACGTTTTTATCATTCAATCAATGCTAGCAAGTTTTCTGATTCGGTTTTTGTTAACGTAACGTCAAAGATCCTTGATTACTATCCCAAGTTAACGTTACTTTGCAAATTAATAGTTTCGTAATCTGCAGATTGTCGTTAACGACACAGATTTCTACCAACAAAAAAAATACCCATGACAGCTAAAAGTGAGAGAGTAATTTAACTTACTGATCCTTATTTACTCTTGTTACCTCTAACGTTGCATTAGCTAGCTTCTAGGTCTCCTAACTAACGTTTGACAGAGGGCGGAGAGTTAACTGGCTAGCTAGCTAAACAACAGAATAATGTCAACATGAGACATCAGGCAGATTACCAAGCTCAGTCAACGAACACTGTTTGCCGTGTTTGGGGGTTTCAATTTCTCACACGCTGTACATTTTAAGTAGTAATGTTATCCAAAGAGAAACGCGTCTGACTGAACAAGCTAACAAGCTAATGGTAATAGTCTACAAGCTAACAAGCTAGTTTTACACTGCCCGAAGTACAGCGTATCTCGGCCTTGATGGCTTGCTCCTTTCCTTCGCCACCGCCCCTCTGTGCAGTCACTGACGTTTATTATTCCAGTAACTGTCTTACCGATATCTGCTCCGTCTTGCTACTCCCAATAGTCTTGTCAGTTCTCTTCAAGAAGACACCTCCTTTTCGAGTGTAATCGGTAAGAAGTTTTATTCAGACCAAAATGTATTTCCTGCTTCATCAGGGCACGCCATCTTGATTTGCCCATTTACCCCTCCTCTGGTTCCTGTATGACGACACATGTCCAATGACTGATGACAGCTTTGACCAACCCAGCAAGGACTCCCGTTAACGTCAACGACATGGGGGCCTTACCAAGGGCCCCACCGCCCTCTGCACATGGGAGGTGCACGAGCTGTTCTGTATCTATTTAGAAAGCTAAAAGGCAGAGGCCACGACAGACGACCTTATGGGTCAGATAAAAATCAACCACAAGCTCAAACAAAGTTTGGCTGCAAAATTAGTTTTAAACTCGTGAAGACTAGTGCACTGAGAGAGTAGGCCTATGCCAAAGAATTGGGAAAACAGCCATGATAAGATGTTGATAACATAAAATAAACCCTGTTAAACTTACATTTGCCCCAGTCATTAGTCTACCTAGTTTACCTTCAGGTGGCATCATTATTTCCCTTCCTGTGAAAGTTGGATGAGGTTATGCAATTTTAGATATTTAACTGTTTCTTCAAACTCTGTTAGATTCTGAATTCAATTGGTATTAACTCTAATCCAATGCTATACAGAATTAAAATCCTTGTAGCTTTACACATTTGACAAACTGTCAGTAGTAGCGTATCAGCAATGGCACAATCTGAACTGTACCAACTCACCACCTGGCGTAGCGGTAACTTGCAAGTAACTTTATATATTTTCATACCAAATATGCATTGTGAATAGCTTCAGACCAGCCAACTGGAGCAACAGGTATCTGTATCACTCCTTTATGGCCACGTGACAACAAAGGCCTCACAATGCAAAAACCTGCATAAGTTTGATAATGTAGGCCTAAACAGATGTTTTGACCTCCACTAGAGAGCACCCTTGTAGCAGAATCCTCAAGGTTCAAAAGAATGATAGATCATTGTTTAGTGAGTGTGATTGTTTTTACCTTTAATTAAAGGTTGTAAGAGTGGAACTTGTGTGGAGTATATGAATGAGAATAGGAATATGAGGCCAAATATGGCAAACATGTTTCCCATTGTTTATTATTGTTAATGTAATTAATCAAAGTGATTATTGATCACTGAGCAATACACATTGAATCCAAATAAAAATATGTAATTGAGACTTATTAAGAAAAAAAAAAACAAGAAAGAAAGAAAAGGGAAAATTTGATATCCTGTAGACTAGACATGTGTAGCCATTAAAAAATCTCCTCCACAATGATATGGTCAATTGGAATGTTTGTGACTGTTCCTGGAAACACAAATGGTTGAGAACAAAATAGAGAAAATCAATGTCAAATGATTCTCTGTACCAAATCAGAACCAAATCATAGGGCTATTCCATGACTAATCAAGGTAAATAAATTGTCTTTCTGCGGCCTGGTAGCACATATTTGCTTTTTTTACGTTTACTATTTCATTTGCCCCCTCTCCCATTTTCGCTTATGTGGGGCTAATAAGGTTACATGAGGTCCATTTCAACTTCGAGAAAGTACCGTGGGCCAGTCCACAGGCTGCTCTTGTACAAACGTGGCCACGCAAAAAAACGTGCAAGCGCAAGCAGACACGGAAAGGGATAACCGGAAGCATCGATAGGGCGATTTGGTTGAAGGCAAAAAGAGTCGGTGGCCGTAGTCCGTCAATGTAGCTACGAATTTTGCGTTTGTACTGATTGAGGCCGTAAATATATATTTCGAACCTTTCGACAAAAGAGTTGGTAGAAGTGTAGGCCTGAAGAAATTGCATATTTTGCATAGAAAACGTCAACCGAAAGGAGGCTGGTTATGGACGTTTGAAGAGGGGAGCAGCTACAGACCCAGATAGCTAAACAAATGTAAACAACCACTGGATCAGCTGTGCAGACGGCGAACGGGGACGAATCAGAAAGACGCAAAGATGACAGCGAAAGCTACGTTTTATTAACAATAGTTTATGATTTATGGAGTTAGTATATGTCTATAAGTAGCTCTACATATAAATCTTAACCGCCAGGGACAATTTGTTGCAAAGACACCTCCCTACCAGCGAGCTAACTATTGCTTCCTAGGAGCTAACGTCAATAGCAAGATAGGTAGCTAACGACGTTAATGAACAAGCTGAATGCGTTTTAGTCAGTTATTCTTGTGGCACCATTTTAAGATCTGTTGTGTATTTAGGTTACTACCTGTAGATTCGAAAATTGTACTAAAAGTTTATTTGAAGTGCACCATTTGCCCCAGGATCGGAATATCTGGCAGCTAGCTGAATAAACCCCAGTTGACGTTGTTTGCTTTTGGTCAAAATAAATACTCTCAGTTTGACCGTGAACTGAAGACAAAAGCTTTGCGTTTGATTACGCGAGGAATTCCATCTAGATTTTTCTGTTTTTCAATCACAAATCTTAATTTACCCAATCAGGGGTTATCATAAATCAGGTAATATTCGTCAGTGAACTTGTATGTTAACAGATCATGATAGCGATGCCTTGTAAAAGTTGTGCAATATGCAATACTAGTATGAGTTCGTAATCACCTTGCAGGCATCCTTCATTTTAATGGGCATCATTTTTACAAATTTAAAAATGTGTTAAAACAGTATAGACCATTGTGTGGAACAGTAAGCAATAGGTGTTCTTTCAGCTTCCAGTGACTGAAACCAGAGAGAAAAAAATCTATTCCATCAATTTTACCAATTTAACACCAATGTTAACATTTCACTTCACCATTAGTCCCCTTCGCATGTTTTTCTCATGCACACTTCTCTCCTGTGTCTAGCAAGTGAAGACAGGCAGAAGGATTGTCATGGCACACCAGCAGATGCCCAGCTCTCAGAAGGCCCTGATGCTGGAATTAAAGTCCCTCCAGGAGGAGCCAGTGGAGGGCTTCCGCATCACTCTTGTGGAGGAGTCTGACCTCTACAACTGGGAGGTTGCCATCTTTGGTCCCCCCAACACACTGTATGAAGGGGGTTACTTTAAGGTGAGGGTGAGAGGAATTATGTGAGATGAATGGGATGTCTCTGGGTTTGGGTGTCTAAGGTCGATTGAGTCTATCCAGTAAGCACCATGGTCACTGGTAGACTTTGTGAATTCAGTGTGTCAATTTGCCTATCTTCCCAAAGGAAATTCAGGAGCTCTCTCTCTCTCTCTCTGTGTCCTGCTTTCTCTCTCTCATTGTCGTTCCCCTCCAAATACTCTCTTATCTTATTTCCGTCCTCCCTTTTTTTGAATGTTGTCCCCACCACCCCATTCTCTAACTGGATCTTATTTCCCCTGGTGGTGCGATCCTTATACCCCACACTATTTTTAGCTATGACATATAAATGGTATCTCAGTGTGTGTGTGTGTTGAAAGTGAGAAGGACATAGGGAGGCTCTCCTGCTTTTTACCCCCTTGGCAGTGAGGGTTACTGTGAGCACTTGAGTTATGTCATTCGTACACATACATACACATGCACACACACACACACACACACACACACAGACACTCACGCCTCTGTAATCTCTGCGTGCACACCCTTGGCTCGACAGAACTGATGTCATTGGCATGTCACTTTTGCAATGGCGTCACTGATCTTGGCTACCATAGTACCCCAACATGACGAGACTTGCCCTCAGGGTAAGAACAGGGTTCTCACAAAAGTCAGGAATATTGGAAGTTCTAGACAAACGTAGATATTGCCCTTCCATTTTTTTTTAAGACAAAGAAACCCAACAAATAGAGTGTACTCTTTAGGTAGGACGCATAATATTCTTTATCAATTATATTTCTACCTGACCTGAATATGGCCACTGCTCAAGAGCTGGGCATTCATACAATTCATGTATCTACCAAAACAATTTATTAATGCTCTTACTGCCTATTAATCTGCTCATCCAACCTCTCATCTAATCAGCCTCCATGGTCGCTTACACCACAGTGTTAATACAATTTTTCTTGCCCATCTCATTTTGTTCAAAGCTGATTACATTTAGGTCAGAATGACTGGTCTGCCTATTGGAGGATGGGGAACCCCTCGTTAAGGGAATCCCTCTTTTCTAATCTCTTGATGGATAATGTGTACTGAGCTGTCCTCCATGTTTTGAGGGTTTGATAGTGCTATCACTGAAAAAGCAGAAAACGACCCCACCCAGAGAACACAAACACACGCAGTTTTACATGTCTGCCTGTGTGTTCAGAAGAAACAGATAGTTTTCTAATTCTGTGGGTTGTTTCCATCATTTAATTCATTTTAATGCATTCATTTGAAATGCATCTCAGAAATGGATTTACTCATTTCTGTAGTGATGAGTGAGTTGGATCTTGTTCTCTTTCCTTTTTTATTTACTGATTCAGACATACCCTGTCTGCTGATAATTGCAGCAGGAATGTTCTATCCAAGGACAAACCATAAACCTTGACTTTCACTGGTTGTAACTCAGAGTTGAATGGCGTCAAAAACTGTCTTGTCCTGTGGCCTTTAATAGAGGTACTTCTCAAGAAACACAACCCTGTAGACATTATTGCTATCTCAATCATTGGTGGGGACACACAAGTTTTGAACCTCATCTGCTGAAATGTTTTATCAGGGCTTTGTCACTTTTCAACAGGGAATGCTTGTTGACTTATTCATCTCTCCCTCTCCCTCCCCTCCCTTCTCTCTCAGGCCCACATCAAATTCCCCATTGATTACCCTTACTCCCCTCCCACGTTCCGCTTTCTCACCAAGATGTGGCACCCAAATATCTATGAGGTGAGTTTTCAGTGTGAATGCAAAAGCTCAAATACATGAACCTGTTAGCCAGGCAACTATTGCCTTGAGCATGTTTAAGGCACTTCATCAGCATCAGAAAAAAAATGTCTTGCTTTCTTGAATTGTTGAAATTGCATACATAGTTTTTTTCCCCATTTCTAGTAGTTCAGTGTTTCACTCTGTTTTTTGCTGGCTGCAGAATGGTGACGTGTGCATCTCCATCCTCCATCCACCCGTGGATGACCCCCAGAGTGGAGAGCTGCCTTCTGAGAGGTGGAACCCCACACAGAATGTCAGGTACTGTAGCCTTTCACCTCCAAAGAAGGCAGGGTTTGGTACAGCAGTGAGGTAATAGGGACCGCATACCAAGCCAGTCTGATAGCATCTGGCCAGTCAATGAGTGTCTGTAGCTCTGATCCATGTGATATGCACAGCACTGCCAACTCTTGACAGACCTCCATCGGCCTGTTTATGGCTCATTCAACATGTTGGTCAGGAGAAGATCTGCTCTGAATGGTTGTTTAGCTTACTTACTTGTTGCGAAGAAGCCCAGTATACAGTAGCAAGGAGATACCATCCTGGTACAGTAGGTAGCTATTTGCTTCTCGATGACTGGATTTAATAACACAGTTTGACCTATTTTCTCCTCTGCCTCTTGCTTTCTTCCACAACCAAAAGACCCAGGACTGACAATACTGGTGTTGTTTGCAATTTACAGTATTATCAAACGTATTTTGGATTAAAAGTAGTTTGTGTACTGTCTTTAGTGAGCAAGAGTAGTGTGAAAGTGCCAAGCCAGCACTACTTTGTTTTACGTTTTGTTTATCTACACCGGGTATGTCTGCACATTAAGCTAGCAGCAGAATGTAGCCTACTACGTGCTAGTTAAACAGTGGGCAATCATTGCTGTGTATACAGTGATATGTTTTTGCCATGTAATGGTAACACAAGGCGATTTTGTCAGTCAGCATTGTAGCTGGTGCTTTTAAGTCTGCCCGATGTGCAGTCTGCTTTAAGGCTCAACTACCAGGTCTCATAGATGGTCTTTGCTCTGCTTCCTTAAACTGTGCTGGTGGACACTTGCGCTTTCATTATCTATGTGTTAGTTGATCAAGGAAGAGTCTGAGATGGAGAGATGAGGTAGCTTTAGATGGCAGAGGAGAGCGCAGGATGTCAGTTGATATCCCAGGGTGTTTAGAACGGTGTAACCCAAACTGCTTTGAACAGAAGAAGGTGCCCTCAACTGATCTAGGTTCATGTTAGTGAAGGGACAATGGATTAAAAAATATGGATGGAGAACTTCACAGATATCTTGCAGGTGAACATATATTTCACGAGATCAAGAGGTGTGTACTCTTAAAGTTGTTTCCATGTTCAAATGCATGCTAGTAGTCACTGCTGGTAAGTAAATGTAATGTGGAGCAGTTTAAAGCACCCTTAGATGAAGAGATGTCTAACAATTTCAGATTAAGGCGAGCCTGTTTTAGCCTTGGTCTAGTTTACCTGTTTTGGCAGTGATGTCTTTAACTCTCCACCTGTGTTTGTTTATGCACAGAACCATCCTCCTCAGTGTGATCTCTCTTCTGAATGAGCCCAACACGTTCTCCCCAGCCAATGTGGACGCCTCTGTCATGTTCCGCAAATGGAGAGACAGCAAGGGCAAAGATAAGGAGTATGCAGAGATCATCAGGTAGGCTACATATGCGTCCGAATACACATTTACATGTAGATGCTTCTTCACAGGTTCAAAAGCAGTATGGGGAAATCTGAATACAAGAAAATGAATATGTGTGCAGTCCTCTAAACTATGTTAGCATAAATATACACAGCATTTAATGCAGTGGTCCCCAAACTACGGCCCGCCACCTCATTTTGGGTGGCCCCTCAAAACATGTCCGTGGTATATAGCATCTGGCCCGCACGGGAGTACGACATCGTCAAACTATGACCTCTGTAATTTTCCCCATTCATTCTCTATGGCGATTCTTAACAGTACACATGTAATACTCTTTTTGTCCAATGGTGGTTGTTTTGGCGCTGTTTTGCGTTTGCAATCGAAAACGGAATGAAATGTAGGCCTACCTTCAAACAATGTAAGAGGCCTATGCTGACTGCATCAGTGCTCAAAGTATTCTAAAAGTTTATCAATTAATTGTTAATAACTAACTAACTTCTATTCAAGTCATATTTCTGGGACTTTCTGGGACATTTTTTATTCACTCGTTCAAATGTTCATAGAGTTCACAAAGTGTGATTTCAGGTGATTTCAGATGTTTTTGCCAGCTCTTCAGGTGATTTCAGATGTTTTTGCCAGCTCTTCATAAAACTCTCATAGTTTGAGAACTTTAAATTATTTGTAGGATATTGCTTGTTCAAAACTTGAACACAGCTAACAATGGTATTAAATTGCAGTAGCCTATAATTAAATGTATGGAATATTCAACTAAGGTAGACTGCTGTTGTTCACAGCACTAAACTATTTATGTTTACTGATATACTCCGAGTCTCTGGCCCTCTCTTTGAGCCAGGCATAGTAAGCTGGCCCTCGGAAGAAAAAGTTTGGGGACCACTGATTTAATGGAAAACTGTACGTATACCAGTAGATAATTGCTAGACATACATCCTCATTTGTTATTGCTCATAATTCACTAGAGTGTACCTAGAAAGCCATTTCTGGATGGGCCATTACATTGATAGTTTTAGCAAGCAGGACTTTAATCTATAATGGGGCTGCAGAACACTATAGGGCAGGGGTGGGCAAACTGCGGCCCGCGGCCCGGATCCGGCCTGCCAAGCACTTTCATCCGGCCCGCCGAGCATTTCATTTAGTTATCAGGCTGCTCGCTATTTTTTTCCTGCTGTAGGGCCCAGCTGTAGGTACAGCACTAGCCATAGCGGAGCAGGCAGAAGATCATTGAGAAATAAACGTGAATTAAAGCGACTGTCTTAAAGCGACAGTGCACAATTTATACATTTGTTAAACAGCATAAAATTAGCAGCATTTTTAAGCAATTCATATTCATATAAAACAAATACGTTTCATACTAAATTATAGGCTATAGAAAATGTATTTTTTTATGTGTGTGTCGTGGGGGGGTGGGGGGGGTTGTTGTGCGGCCCGCCGGCCAGTTTTCAAAACCCAATGTGTCCCTTGAGCCAAAAAGTTTGCCCACCCCTGCTATAGGGCATTTCCCCACCTTAGTCCTAAATCCCATGAAGGTCAGGCTAATAGGAATTTCTATGGACATATACACACAACAGCATCAGTAAAATTGTTTGTCCCCTTGCTTCAAAAAGGAAGCAGATCTGCTTAATTTAAGTTGCCTAAAATGTTCCTATGTGGGATTTACTAAAAGAGCCATCCTCACCCTAACCAGTTATGATTTTACTGATTGCAGCTTGCACAAATGCCCATTTGTAAGCAGCCTTGTTCATCTGTTTTCAGTACCAAATAATATTCGCTCTGTGTCCTCCTAAGAATTGTTTTTCTGTTTGTCTGTTTTTATGAGAGCTAATGGGACTAAACCATACGGCAGAGTACACTCTCAGCTCACTGATATTACAAATTAAGACAGTAGGACATTTGGCGGTAGTCTTTGCAATGTTACAGTGTCAAGGTTTCTAAAAGGACTGTGTGTGTGTGTGTGTGTGTGTGTGTGTGTGTGTGTGTTTGTCCACGTGTAGTGCACATAATATGTACATATCTAGGCATATTTACAATGCATTTTTGCCATAAGATACTACTACGGTGAAGATGGGGGACTTTTCTTCCTCTTGTGTAAGAGAGACCAACGGTAGCTTAAATAGTGAAAAACTAGTAATATGGTATGCATTATCACCCTTATGCGCATTGCCAGCTAATCACAATTTCCATCATGTGGAGAGATTTTATAGAGATTTTATGAGTGGGATTCCAGTATTTTTATTCCCAAGGAAGAAACATATTAATGAAAGTATGCGTGTACTGTAAGTTGCTTTGGATAAAAGCATCTGCTAGATTTTGTAATCCCTTGATCCTGAGTGAGTGCTTTAAAACTTCCATGCACGTGCACAGTCAGCGCGCACAGGTCCAAGTGGCCATAACATTTTGATGCTGTGCCTGTGCAGACCATTATGGTGAACTTTGCATACTGCAGTGTTTCCCACAGAAATGATTTCTATTTGTGGGGGTAGGTTTGCAGAATTAAGTTGAATTCAACAGTTTTTAACAAATTAGCGTAGCGTGGTTATGATGAACCAGATTTAAGCACAATTTAATACAACCTGGAAAATCATTGTGTGGTGGTCAATGTTAATATTGTGGTGGGCCACCACAAATAAGTCAATGTGTGGGAAACACTGTACTGTCTGCTGAGACTTTCTAATGAGGAGACACAGCACTCGTCCATAGGAATGTATGGGGTTAGTTTGTAAAATGGCAGTTGTCTGAACACATCCCGCCCCTCCCTGTAATGTACTTATTAACCCAGAGGCATATCAAGCTTTTTAAAAGTGGGGGGCCAAATCATCAATAACTCCCTGCAGGGACGTTGAAAGTATTTTCTGAGAGGGGGTGCAGACGATATTAGCAGATGTCTGGGGGTTTCTCCCCCAGGGGGGACATTCTGGCTGCTAAACGCACCACTTCAATGCAGTTTTGGAGGGACAGAATAGTAGCCTGACCCCACCGACTTTCAGGGAGATCTAGTCTGGAACACCATAGTTCATAACCGTTTCCCTCAGACAAGAAAAATGTCAGGCCAATCAGCGACCAGAGGGAAAGACGAAACCAAAACTTATTTTGATAAACAGAAGCAGCAACACCTGCAAACGTCAACAAAAATGCAGTTGGAAAAATGCAGAAATGTATTTGTATGTATGTATGTATATGTACAGCAAAGGTAGACCCACATACATTGTTTCCTGACTGTTGATGCTGTTTATTGTCACTTTGCAAAGTTTAGGCAAAGTAGGAAGTAACGTTAGGAATCTCGGATCAATGTGATTGGTAAGGCTGGACCAATGATTTTAAAGTTAGTGCCTGCCGCGATGCAAGTGTTGCAAATGTTTCCCAATCGAGAATCACCAGATTCACTTTGTGAATGAGTTTGTATTTTTCCAGGCTGACAGAACAGAGCAAGCAGTTGAAGCACTGCTTGACACTATAATTAACGAAATTATGTTTTGTGAAAATGGGTTAGCACAACCACACCATAGCTTTAGGTGAACTGTTAAGTCGCGACATTAAACATTTACACCAGCCTAATTTACTAACAAAACCTTATAAAACAAGAAGCCATAATATCTATTAAGTTAATGTAAAATACATAGACTAATGACAGAACTGTTCTATTCACTCTTGCTGTAAATTATCAGACGTGTGACAGAAGCACCGGCATAATTTAACTTCAAGTCTCTGCGGACCAGTAATCCTCTTGTCGAGGAGGCCCATAAACGCTGCTGAACATCGGCAGAGAAAGCATAGCTCTTCGAACAAAACACAGTTGCGTGTCCAGTGTAGTCAAGGCCCTGTCTACACAGAAACAACAATTGGCTTGGTGGCACCCCCACTCTTCCAACGTCTGTGACCCCCTTCATTTCTGCATTTTCGTGACAAAAAAAAGTTAGAGGTGTGTGTGTGTGTGTGGGGGGGGGGGGCTTGGAATCGTGTTTCAGCAACAGTGGGCCCCCCTTGCAACACCCATTTTTTTAGCAATTTGGGGAGATATTAATATTGTTCAATTCAGATTTAAACACAGATTCACCTGATGTACTTTTTCTGTCAATATTACCTCCCTTATGTATGCCTCCCCATTCAGTTGAATAGAGAAATAGTTTCCCAAAATAACTGCCCAAAATGCATTACCAAGATGGCCGCCGAGTGGGGGGGACTTGCCTATAAGGACTTTGGCTTAAAGGGGAACTATGCTGTTTTTTTAGCTTAATTTACCTTAACTGAACAGCTTCGGAGTCATTGGAATGGTTATAGGACTTTTTTTCGGGTTGAATGGTGGCCATCTTGCTTCCCCCTAGTGCCTGTGAGCGAAAAAACCACCCTTGCAACTTTGGGCCGGTGGGCCGACGGCCTCAGAGACAGAAAGTCTCACAGCCTTGCGATGTAACGAATTGCTTTACTGCACTACACACATACACGCCAGGCACCTTTGTCATGGCAGAGCCAGCGAAAAGAAGCAAAAAGCGAGTAAACCGTTGTCGGAGGAACAGGGAAAGAGGAAACGGCAGACTGACCGATTGAGAAGTGTCGTAAAAGATATACTCTGAAGCTGTAGGGGGAGCTCTGCAGAGAAACCTGCGAGCAAAAAGTGTATGCCTATGCTACATTGTGCTCCATGGTACTGCAGGCACTAGATATAGACCAAATTACAAGTGCAATTGGCAGCATTGCCTCACAAGATGGTTGGAAATTCAAACCGTTGCACTGTTCTTGTGCAGTTGCAACCCTCTTCTCTTCTGAAAACAAAATATGACCGCCGCTCAGTCCTGTACATTCTCTCCACAAAAATAAATCATGCTTGCCAATTTGTCTCCATCTCTTAAACAAACAAATCCATCCCCTACTCTTGCAACTTTTGTGTATGTAAATGAGTGTGTGCATGTGTGCGCTTGCTGTTGTGTATATATGTGCTTCGCTTGTACAGTATATACAGTTTTCGCTTGTGAGTGTGTGTGAGTGTATGAGTGTGTTTATGTCTGTGTGTGCATGCGTGTGGGTGTGTTTGTGCATGCTTGCGTGTACGTGGTTGTGTTTATGTGCTTGTGTGCGTGCCTGTGTGTGTGTCTGTGCATGTGTGTCTGCATGTGTGTCTGTGTGTTTGTCTGTGTGTGTGCGCTTGTGTGTGTGTGTGTGTGTGTGTGTGTGTGTGCGTGTGCGTGTGTCTGTGTGTGTGCGCTTGTGTGCGTGTGCGTGTGTGCATGTGTGTGTGTGTGTGTGTGTGCGTGTGCGTGTGTGTGTGTGTGTGTGTGTGCATGTGTGTATGTGTGTGTGCATGTGTGTGTGCGTGTGCGTTTGTGTGTGTGTGTGCGTGCGTGTGTGTGTGTGCGTGTGTGTGTGTGTGTGTGTGCATGTGTGTGTGTGTGCACGGTGGGGTGATGGAAAAACAATGGTTCCGTGTCATCCTTGTGGGGCTACAGTACATGCCCACATGCCCACCAAGTTGTGCATCCCGATCTTTCAGGGTCCCGGGAATCATTGACACAAAATCACTGAAGGAAAAACAAACGTGCGGTGGTCATAATAAGTTCAATTGTATTGAAGGACAGATGTCTAGTGTCTTCATGCTCTATTCAGGAGTTGGTTTTCGATCTGCCACACTGCAGATTCATTTAATCATACCTGTCAAGTTAACATGACTGAAATCCAAATAGTCAGTGATTGAAATCCGTGAGCTAACCAACACCACCGCCCACACCTACCATAATACAATACGTGCAAGCATATTATTACATGTCCAAGGCTTTTGTACAGGTCTGTGTTATCCCCACAGAGATTAAAGAAGTGGATCAGTGATGAAAGTGCTTGCTGCACACTGTGTAGCAGTCTATTCCAGACTAATTGGGAGTGAAATTCTGTTAGATGTAGTGAGACCTGTGAGAATGGTTGAAATTTAGTGCAATATTCTGTGTGACACTTACTCATGTATTCAGTCTTTTGCAAAACATCAGCATGCACATCTTCTGCTCCATAGGAAACAGGTGCTGTCCACCAAAGCGGAGGCCGAGCGTGATGGGGTGAAGGTGCCAACCACACTGGCCGAGTACTGCATCCAGACCAAAGTGCCTTCCCATGACAGCAGCTCTGACCTGCTCTACGATGACCTCTACGACGACGATATCCAGGAGGAGGATGACGACGAGGAAGAGGCAGAGGCAGGCGGCATGGGCAGCGAGATGGGTGCGGACTGCTTCGATGATGAGGACGACTCGGGCAACGAGGAGTCCTGATGATCCAGCCTCTCTCCACCCCCCCCCCCCCCCCACTTACCATCCCCTCTGCACCCACCCACTCATATACACTCACACTCACATACACCCACACACACACACACTTCATACCCACACATTTCACGCCCACACCCACATACCATTTAAACAAAAAACTTTTCCCCCTTAAGTTCTATGTTTGTCTGTGTGTCCACGTTTTTGAGTTGGTCTTCAATAGGAATTCCTGTGGTGGTTGATTCCTCTTTCTGTTTTTTGTCAATCCTTTTCATACACTCTTCAGTTACTCCTTTGTGTTCTACCAGTTGCCCCTAGAGGAATGTGCTTCAGGGCTTCTGGTCTCTGATACCGTTTGGATAAGGAGTTTGGAGAGAGAGCATCGTCTCCATGTAGTCCTCACCATTTATTAGATGGCTTTATAGAGAGCGTTTTGGCACTTTTCTTGTCCAGGCGTCCCTTCATGCTACCCCAACCTCTACTCCTCAGGGCTTTTGGGTATCTGCTGATGCTTCACCCTCGCCCCATGGTATGTCAGCTGCCACCCTCGTCTCTCTCACATTGATCCCGTTTTTGCCGCATTTATTTAGGGTTTTGTTTTTGTTCCCCCCCCCCCCCCGCTCTCTGTCTCCTAGCTCCATTCTCTCTGTCTTTGCTGTCTGCCCTCAGAGCATCTTGCCTGCGTGTGCTGAAATGAATGATGCAAAACGATGGGGGAAAAAAGACAACCGTGAGTGATGTATGAGTGGATGTCACTGGTGTCTGCTCTTGTCTGCCCTTCCTTGGCCCTCTCTGGCTCTCTCAGGCTCCTCAGTCTCCTTCACAGCATAGAGCTTTAAGTGTTCCCATCCCTCCACCCCATGTATCCTGGTTGTGGCATTTACTCACGTCTCTCATTTCATGTCAAATGACACAAATGAGGTAAGTCTCCCTGCCAAGGAAGAGACCGAGGACATGCTAACAGACAAACAAGGAAGAAGGATGTCTTCTGTTTTTTTGTTGTTGTTGTTGTTGTTGTTTTTTGTCTGTATCAAGACCTCACAAGCGCAGTGTCTTGATTTGGACTTCTCTCTTTAATGAGAAGCTGGAACTGAGGATGTACCTCTCCTTAACTGATGTAGATTGAGCTGACTGCCTTTGAGCTACTTGTTCTTTGAGCCAGACACATTTTCACCCTAAGCAAAATGGAGTTGATTTTGTTTTTCCTCTTGGTTTTTTGCGGTTGTTGGAGATGCCCCATAGTCATTAGTGCAACTGCTCACAGGTGCTGCAATGTTTTACTCTGAAAAAAAAAAAAAAAAAAAACACTTGCCCTGACGACACGCAAGCACACTGGCTACTTGAACGCAAGACTCATAAGAATTCAGCAAGCCACAGACGTGCTTAGAGACGATTGTCTCTTTTGATAGCCTTGCTACATGACAGGGCTGACATCACAACGTCTTCTGAGTGTGTCACAAGCTACACATGGCCTCAGAGGACCAGACAGAACAGGACAGAGGTGCTTTCTGTGATCTCATTGGTCAGGGGAAGTCTTCTGCTCCCCTCGGTCAACTTAACATTTGATTCTTTTCCTTTGTGTTTTTTTCCCTTCTTTTTTTTGGTTTGTTTGTTTTATATCAATATTTTAATGAAAGCTGAATTTGTTTTTCTGCCGCTTTGGGTCACATACCTCTTCCTTTCAATATCCAAGGACAGATTAAGGCATTTGGGGGTGAGATGTTGGACTCCACAAATCCTAAACCCCTCCACAGTGTGGCTTGCGGAGGGCCTGTCATTAAACCCAGCTTTCTGAATAGTCAATCACCTGAGGTAGGTTGGAGACAGTTTGCCTCAAGAGCATGCGAGTGCATTGGGGTGTGAGTGTGTATGTGAATTTTGATTGGTTTGTTTAACATGTGACTCACCAAACCTGGACTGTTGGTGACACTCCTCTTGACAACAGGGCAAGAAACAATGGACAACAACTGATGGGGCACAAAAAAATGCCCCATTTTTTGCCCTCTAACCAGCTGTAACTCTGAATACAAAAAAAAAAAAAAAAAAAAAATCACCGGACACTGCTGGGCCCTTTTCCTGGATTTGTCTGCAACAGACCTCAGGATTGGCTTCAGAGGAATTGATCTGCTACAGTCGCACATCAGACACCATCTTGTAAGAGCAGAAGAAAACAAAGTGGCTCAGGCCGATATGCTGATTCTTCTTTGCACCAGGAGAAAGAAGAGTGAAGCTTCGGACTTCTGAAATTTCTGAGATGGAGCCTCTCCCTCCAGCCTTACAGACTGAATGTCCATTTGGAAAGATCACCCTAAGAAGTGTTGTGAAAAAAAGTGGTCTACAGTGGCTTTGTTTTATTTTCTGAAGATTCTCTTATTTGTGTGTGTGTGTGTGTGTGTGTGTGAGAGAGAGAGAGAGAAAGAGTTGTTGATAAGGTCTCCACATTATTGCTCTGAGGACCTATCTAAGTTACTGATGATGATGAACTGAAGAACTTGTCTTTCAACTCCAAAAGCTGTGGTCACAGGAAGAGCAACTGAATGAATGGAGTGAATGTGTCCTTGTTTGTCTTCAGTTTCCTTTAGTTTTCTTTTCATTATGTAGTCTTGTCGGAGATTAAGACAATGCTGAAAGGAAAAAAAGAAACACTTTAAAGAATGCAAATCACCTCTGCAAAAAAGGTTGTCTGAAAGGAAAGAATTGAATAAGTATTGGACAGCTGTGATTTCCTTGGATTCCTAAGGTTACATGAGTTTTGGGGTGTGTGTATGGTGTGCCCTGTAGGCAATGGCACATTCAGACTGCTTGTTAGATCACTGATAATGTTCTTTTTCTGTTCATGTGTGTATGTATCGGGGAGGCACCCCAAATTTGCGATTAAATCTTAAGGCCACACACTGGGGGTTGTTATTGTTATCTTAGCTATCATTGGTGTTATTAATTATTTCAGATGAGACAGGACTGTGATTTTTAGAGAGGACTCATGCAGTTTTAAGGCTAGTGCAATGAACTGCTGTCATTGAAAAACTTAGTCAGATTTGCTATTAAGAGTATAGATATCGCTTCTGATATTTAGCGAGTAACTTGCGAGTCCATTTGATGAGTAGATCGAATGTCAAACATTGGCTATCATTTAAGATCTATACTGTTTTTTTTTCTGTCATGACTTTCATTTGTAAGTCAGCTAAGCAACTTGTCCATCATGATCAGATACACTAATTGCTGGAATGGAATAGCCCCACAGCCAAAGATATTTTGATGAGACCCCCAAATTGGAACAGTTTCAAACTGATGACATATTTATTTTGCTTTCAGTCACCTGTAAGTTACCTTTCCTTTTGGTTTGTCCAGTCAAAGTTTCCAGGTTACCAGTTTCATCCAGCAGTGTGCAGATTGGGATCACAACACCAGAGTTATTGGCAGAGACCTCAATAGACCAGGGGGGTATACTACAAAGTGACAACAGTGGTATATTGAGCACAAATGTGTTCAAATTTGACAAACATTCCTGATGGACTTTTTCCTTCTTTTAACCTTTAACTGATTGCATTAAACTGTAAATATAAAACGGCAAGCAACAAGGCAATAGCAATTGAATGCACTTCAGGTTTTAGGATCAATATACCACTTATCACTTACCACTGCGGTGAGCAACATAATTTTAAAATGCAATCAGTTGGCCTACTCTGTATTGAAATATTCCCCCTTGTGAACAATTTCACCTATACAACATATACAACAGGATGAAGGGACAACAGTCAAAGGGGCAAGGGAGCATGCTTCCATAGAGTTCCAGGGCAAGGGCTTATGAAAGTGACATCTCCAAAACACTAATGCTAAATAGTAGATATGTTTAAGCTAACTGAAATCTCTCTGGGGAAAAAGGTTTAATCATTATCAATCTTATTCAAGTTCAAACAATTTCCCTCTATAGGATCAGACTTAGTATATAATGCTGACTTCAACAATACTTGGCCCTTTATAGGAAACCATCCATTCTTCTCAATGTGCTGTGCACATGCAAAAACTATTGGCAGGCAGAAGTGCCTGTCTTTTCAAATTTCCTGACCAATCTATAAAGTTGCTTAAACTGCTTTAGTGCCGTTTAGACTCACACACGTTTGTATGGTTGCAAATAGACAACACTAGCAATGACCCTGGTGAAAAAGAAATTAATATTCAGGAAGTTTTTTCACCTGAATGGAAACCACACTTAAAGCAACACAATGTAGTTCTTTAAACCAAAATAATAACCTCAAACTCAATTTCATACAACACTGACTTCTAAAAAGGGAAATGGATTCTCTGACGTTGCTGATGCACGTCTGGTTTTTACACATACTATCCACTGCCCTCACTGTCTCAGGACTTTCTGAGCCCAAATTGGGCTAATCAGTCACCTTCGCACCCACCGTTAGGCTGTGATAAACGAACAAGAAGTAATGTTGTAATGTAGAATTATGTCCCTTTCCATCAGATTCAGATAAATTGGTTACTCCCTGAACACTAAATGGGAACCCAGTACGTTGAAAATGGGCAAAAAGATGGGAATCCTACGTCGTGTTTCTTGAAGAGGTAATATTGGCAACAGCAACTGAACAGAAGCAAACCCACTTGGCAACAAAAGCAAAGAACAAGAGGCAATAACATTTGTTTGTTGTTCACAAAACACACGGGCTAACCAAGTGTTAGAAAGTTGAAACTTCATTTTGAAAATGATTTACAGTCTTCTGAAAGACTCACCTTGC
The DNA here is from genome assembly GCF_018492685.1 of Alosa sapidissima. Classification (NCBI taxonomy): domain Eukaryota; kingdom Metazoa; phylum Chordata; class Actinopteri; order Clupeiformes; family Clupeidae; genus Alosa; species Alosa sapidissima. The sequence continues at coordinate 7,343,024 of NC_055969.1, read as the reverse complement.
TCTCATACCTCATCAATCATCAGATTGGTCTTGATTTACAATGTCACACACTTCTGAGCGGCTGAATTTAATACAGTATTGAGTAAATCTTTTCAATTATCCATGCAATGACAAACTTCCAGTAAGACAGACCAGTATGTATGGTTTGTCATACACTACAGAGAAATCTCTCATGACTGTACACAATGCAGTGTTGATTCATTGAACACTCAACTCAGTATCGAGGTGTACTTTTACATTTCTGCCTGAGCTGGTTCACTGCTTCTCACTGGCCTCCAGGTAGTGTTGTGCATCCCTAAGGGTCTCTTGGAGGTCCTGGTAACGCGCTAGTGTGCATGCCTCATCTAGCCGAGCCCAGCGGTAGTCCTGGTGCTCCTCAGACAACGTCACAGACATGGCAGGGTCCCGAAGCTCAGCCAGCCAGTAGAGTACAGTCTTATCCTTCCCGCGCACCTGGTAGTGCAACTCCTTCAGGAAGTTCTTCACAATGCACAGGTGTTCCTCACCAAGACCTGCTTCTTCACGGGTCTCCCTGAGTGCAGTGGTGAGGTCATCCTCACCAGGGTCCACGTGACCTACACAAAAAAAGGTTTTCAAATGTGCATATAACATACAATTTTTGGTCTGAAAATGAATACATACTGAGTGATAGGGATAAGCACTTCAGTAGGTGAACTACACAATTCACACAACATTTTTGTCTGACTTATACAGAAGGATCAACCAGGCACATTAGACAGGCAATTGCAGTGTAAGGTTTCAGAATGTAGGCCCTAAGAAGCACCTTTAGGTGGAGTCCAGTGGTGCTCCCCATAGGACGTCTGCAGGAGAAGGTATTCAATGCTGTCAGGAGGAGCCTGAGTCAGACGACGAAAGATAATGAAGCCACACGCTCGCAGCGCCATCACCTGGGGTTGCAATGATAACAGAGATTCCTTGTCATATTGTGGCCTATCCGATAGTTAAATTTCATTGAAGTATGGTTAACTTAGGCTAAGTCCTCTGATCTGACAACATAGGGAACAAAGTGGGTAACACCGTAAGCAGCCTATAGCCTAAATCCGCTATTGTGGCTGGCTTTACAGTTCAAATCAACAGTTCAGCCATGATATGTAAATTTTTTGCACGGAGTGACTCTTCCTCGCCCACTTCCTACAGTGTGCAACTAAAGTTGGAGCTAACCTGCCCTAGGCTACAACAACACATGGGCTATTCTGCACCGAGATACGACCACTCGTAAGCTCATAACGCTACACCAGGCATTCAACACCCGTTTTTTAGGCTACTAATTCATCAAAATATGGCACATGATAAATTGTATTTTAAGTTCATAGCAAACGTAAACCTAGGCTCCTAGCTGAAGCAGTAAACCTTAATACTTTGGCGAGCGAGTAGGGGAGCAAGCTCTTTAGCACAGGTGAAACAGAATTTCTGTCATATTGACCTGGGGCATTTTACTGCTTTCCCAAGCTTTTAAAATAAATAGCAGCGTTTTGTTGAATATGCATTAGGTTATACACTCACATCAGTCTGTACAGCTTCAGTCCAGACGGAGTAGATGGCACACAGCGCACAGTTCCGCTTTCAATCACGTTCGATTTCTAGCCGCACTTGAACTGCGCATATGCTGCGCACAATTCATGCCCACGAATACATGCATGTCCCCGTGCTTCAAACGCTACTCTTGGCCAAAATCATAGGCCCACTACAACTGCGCTGCTATTTATCTGTATAAGTCATTATTACATGGCAATAATAATAAGTATTCAAAATATTGTTGAGAGAAATAGTTTGGCTTACATTCTACACTGTCTTTACCACAATGGTGTTCTATGCTAAATAAATTTAATGAATTATTTAAGTCTGGGGACCGTTACTCTAACATAAACTTTAAATATTTGTTTCATTAGGCTACTTTGTTTCAAGAATAAGGCTTGCGCCAAGTGACAATCTCGCAGATGTTCTTAAGTGTTATAACTGCAGAGGCCCTACTTGTGTGGGACAGTGATAAGACCGATGTGACGTCCGATTGTTAACTGTTCTGCCAAGATAGCGGGACTAGGCCTACTTGAGCACATTTCTTTGCGGCATTTTTTAGCTTTCCAAGTGGTGCGTGAGCGTCTGGTAGGCTAGGCTGTAAGGTAGGTTAACATAAATGTAGGTATATTTTTATTCTTTGTTACTAATTTATTAAAAGGTCTGTGCCACGGCCACAATTGTTAATCTGTAGTCTATTTAGCCATCTCAAAATATGTTTTCCCACATTAGGCTTGCCTTCTGGGAGTCAGCATTTTCTCTGCATTTAGCCCACAATGACAATATAGATAATCAGTAATGCAAATATTTTAAAATGTAAATAATCTTTAATCCAGGTCATTTAGTACACTGTTTAAAAGAAAAAAGATTCTCTAGATTTAGAGTCGAGGTCCATCATGACTACGGAGGTGAATGGTGTGTGTGGCCAGGCACACTTTGTAGGGAAGCGGAATGATCTTGTCCAGGCGAAGCGTTCGGTCAGGACAGTGGACGGCAGAGAACTCATCATCATATACCACCCAGACACCTTCTACGCACTGGACCTCCACTGCTATCGTGAGTAGAAGCGGTTGTGTCTAGTGTTTCAGTAGATGGCGACAGAGCAACAACAATGTAGCCATTGGTGCATCATGAATGTTCGAATTATCTCATTGCGTCCAAGTGTGGCTAGCATATGTCACCAAGGTATTGGCAAACATGTTAAATGGTTTGAGTTCTCAAATGAAAAAAAACTGATTTAATGAATTGTGTGTTAGGGATGTCTCTAGGCTATATCACACTCTACACATCTGTATTTCCAAACCATCATTTTGGGAGGTTTGGTCACCCTGATAGAAAAATGATCTTACAGCATCTCTATGCCTATATTCTCTTGGTTGCAGGGAAGGATAACCTTAACTTATTTAATATTCCCTTAAGTTAGATGCATGCTGGTGATTGAATGAGGCAAACAAATAATTTACAAATATTTTAAATTTGGATCATTTCAAGCTGAAAATCATAGCACATGAGTAGGCAATTAGTTAGTTACTGTATTCGGTTAGACAAATAGTATGTGTGTGTGTGTGTGTGTGTGTGTGTGTGTGGATGAGTCTGTCCAAACAACAAAGGAATAGTTTAAGCAGTTGCATTCAATATTCAAAATTTTTTAACCTGTGTTCATGAGAGTAGGAGGGATATGTGGAGTAACCCTCTCTGCTATGCCTCTCTGGTTTCATGCCTCAGTGAGTGTTGTCACAGAGCTGTATTGCAATGGCATGTGGAGCCCAAGATGAGAAAGACAGCTGGTCGCCCGCGGCTACCGCCGTGCAGTGATAACAACATCTCTCTTTACAGATGCGGGAAGCAAACTGGAGCTGGGCGACATCGAGGTGAGCCGAGCAGAGCGCCACATGTCTCATCCTGTATTCCCAGAGGCCTGTCAAGGTCTGACCGCATCCCCTAGAGCAACTCTCCGATGGCGTGTGGTTGTGCCTGTAGCAGACATGGGCGCTAAAGACGGCCTACACTATCAGATTGTTCCTGGCTGATAAGGCCGGTCTCACAGCTGGTACAGCCTGCTGCTAGCTACGCAAATGTTAGGGTGCTCGACCCCTACTGACAGATAACAATGTACACACTCAGGGCACTGTTCGTGACTGTGCATAAACATTATGCATATTGACTCAATGAAACCACAATGATGGTTAATATAAAAAGAGGAATATTTTGCAATCACTGACCTTCCTGTATTATGGTAATTCACAGAAATGCTACCCAACTGTACACTGCCTCTTCGGTTTTTATGAAACTGTGACTCATTTATTGTTGTTGCATACAGGAGATTGACAAGAAGCTGTGCATCATTTGCCCCAAGCACAAGTACAAGATCACACTGGCAGAGGGAGAGGGCCTCTACAGGGCTGCTGACCCACGCCAGGAGAAGCGTATCTACAAGTGGTACTCCAAGGGCATCAAGCAGAGGGTCCACAAAGTGACCGAGGATGGCGGGGATGTCTTTGTGACCCTGTCGGACACCACGTGCTATATCGAGTCTGACTACTATTACACCGAAAAGGGCAGGAAGGATAGGGAATTGGTGGATGACAACAAGGGGATAGACACCAGTGAAGACGACGAGGACTGCTGATGTCCATGAGAGTGACCACTCTAGACAGATCACCTTTCACCCATGCAAGAGGCTCTTTTTTTGCCTCCATAGACTCCATAGTTCCTACATAAAGCAGCAAGTGCACATACTTGGGACTTCACACAGGAATTACTAATTGGTCAGGTCTAGCTCTTTTCAGGTTTACTAGATTACTGCATAGCACAGCCATTCTTTACGGTGTAACAAAACTATATAACATATAGAACATATGTAGTCATTCTCCTCTCATATGGCATTGTAATAAAATACATTTAAAAGTCCAGCAATACTTTGTACAAAAATATTAGTTGAAACAAATAAAGAGAAATGCATACATTAGTCCATTAGCAGCATCTGGGAGAGAGGAAATAATTGATTCTTTATGCTTGTGGTGGATCAAGGCAGGCTTTAGGGACTCATGAAATTAGCATCGTAAAACCATCCTCATTCTTCTCATTCTGAAAGCAAACCACTGTGTCTTCAGAATAATCACAATGTAATTAATAATGATAAAGTTTAATTACACCTGTATATTTTTCAGGAGATTTACCGGTAATTACAAATGACATTTTCCTTCTAAAATGAATTAATGTTTTTATTTACTTAATTTTAATACTGTGTATAAAAACAACAAATTCGGCCACGCTAGGCTTTGAATTAAGAAGGTGAGGGAAAGGGTATTCGTTAGAAGCTGCCATGGCCCATGAGCATGATTATGCCCTCATGTAGATAGCCCTCTGTAGGCTATTATAAACAGACTTATGAAATGTTAAAAGAGACCCAGAATCCCCTGGGTTTATGTAATTATGAACAGTGCACATATTTGTCTGACATATTTCCCATAGCTGGCTACTACGTCCAATTATCTCAGTGGAGTGGGCCTGGAAGAGAGCCTTGTATTTTGCTGATGTCAACGGAAATAGTCAGTGAGTGCCAATACAGTTGCTTTCCACTTGCAGTCTAGCACCATGGGTAAACACAGTAAAAGTACAAGTCAACATGGACTAACATTACAGGAACATTCCCTTTATCACAAAAGTACCGGTACTTACATTACAGGAACATTCCTTTATCAAAAAAGAAAGAATAGGGCAGCTGGTTAATAATTAATGTTAATTTGCATCAGTGGTTAAGAAGGTTTCTACAAATTAATTTGAATCATACCCTAGAGGACAGGCTCTAGACTCTCAAAGGGCATGTTGACATTTTATTTGACGTCACGCTCAAACAACTCTATGCTTCCTTCCCAGGATGAGCTGGATTAGGGCTGACGGCTCGTACATGTTTTACCTGTTAAGGGGTTAGTTGGTGACGGCGGGCCGGCCGCGATCCTCTCTATTTCTGGCTCCTCTGCACCATGGCGTCCCTCACCGCCACGCTCGGGTTCGAGGGCCAGAGCCGAGACGGATTGCGTGCCAATGGGGAGGGTCTCTGTGGTGACTGTGGCCCAGCAGTCCTGGCGTAGCTGGGTGGGCAGGCCTGCAGAGCGCGTCTGATCCTCCGCCTTTCACTCTGCTGCAGAGGCAAATGTCAGATCATTGCTTTGGTCACTGCCCTCACGCCCCCATTGTAATATGCCTTATGTCTGCCATATGCCTTATGCCAGCATGCCACCACATGGCAGACAATACTCCAGAATAAAAATTGGAAAATACTTAACTGTGGCTCCAGTTCTATCAGTTCTTCTAAAGCAACAGTGGTTTTAGTGTAACATTAGCAAGTCGACTCGCAAAGACCAACACTATATATCAGTATGTAGTACTACACTTTCTTTTTCAAAGCATTACTAATCACCAGTGAAATCACCAGTGAGCTGTATCATTACGATTTGTGTTGTTTCATTATATGGCTTAACAAACTGACGTTTTAAGCCATTACAATATTGAGTTAATCCGCTGCTCAGTATTGCAGGGTTGCCCATTTGTACTCCAGCCACTGAGTAGAGGTAACCCATCACTGTCCCCCACTTCATTAAGGCGGCGGTTGAGGCACATTAACCGTATCGGCTTAGGGAAGCCCTTCACTAACCCTCATGAGTAGGAGCCATGTGGTTGTTATGCCCCCAGCACCATCACCATAGCAAAAGGCAAAAAGCCCAGTATCCAGCCACTCCATTTGTCAACAAGTTTGTTTCGGTCATGAAGGTTTTAGAGTTACCTTTAGACAAATCACGCCGAGTCTGATCTGGACATTGTAGGCCTTTCTCCATGGGTACTTTTTTTCCTTCTCTGTTTTGAATTTAAATGGAAAATTAGACTCTGAGACAAAACAGGGTCATCAGTTTGGAGTTTTGGTCATCACCATATTTATTTGACTAGACTAGCTCACTAATAACAAATTCTCCACGAAAAGGAAATGAGGTCCTACATTAGGCTACCAGTTTTTACACACCATTTTCATCAAGCATTGCTCCTGAATGGTTCTCCTGCCAGGCATTTTGCAAGACAGGGTGTTTTTTGTGTCTAGCACCCACTGCAAATGTTTTCACTTCGCAAAAATTGTTGACCTAGAATGTTCTGTCCATGCCATACAAAACGATGGGTCGTACGTTTGAAACGCTTCCATCCTGATAATATGCAGTTAATGTCCACAGCTTAGACAGCACATAAATCATCTTGGACAGTGCCTACTAAGAGAGAGAGAGAGAGAGAACTCCTACAGCTGCTATGAAGGGGGTATATATATGCAGATGTAATGGCTGGCTAACACATCTGTCAGAAAATGCTTTTGTCAGAAATAAGGAAGTAGGTCACAGGGGTCAGACTTATCTTGTCATGGGCCATAACCAAAAGCACAGGCTGACCTGCTCTATGGAGGCTAATATACTAAAGGCCAGCGCATGAAGATAAGCTGCATTATTGGACTTCACCCTGACATGCCGCATTGACCACATGACACTGTCTTCAGAACCTGAATAATTGATACGCCTTGGAGGCCGAGGCTGCAGTTGGAGGTGTTCACAGTTTCAATGCAATAGGGCCCATTTCATCAGAGATAAATGAGCGTCAAATCAAATGGTTGGCTCAAGCATGGGTATTTCGACCTTTATGGTCCAATTAGTCAGGGGGCCTAGGTGGTTTCTGTGGGATTGAAATGTTAATTTTTGGTTGGACTGTCATTGAACATGGAGAAAAATTATGTCTCCATTTTTTTTTTACCTGTTTTAACCCTATTTTTGTGAAATTGTATATTTCACTATAATTAACACCATGAATTTCGCCTAAATCACTGGCTATGTTGAATAAAGTTCACAAAACAGTTATTTTCTTATTTTCAACAGTGATTTATTTGCATGGCTAGCCCGATGCCGTAGCACCACCATTGAAAAAGCTGTTGGTAGCATCGGCTAACTAGCGCCAGATTTTGGAGTGCAGGGGACAAGCCGAGATGGGCTATGAGACATACGTTCACACTCGGTATCATGTTTCAACACACTTTAGGTCAATATCACACCGGAATTCTCCTTTAATTTTACCATTTAAGGAACATTTCAAAGATAAGGAACTCCTTATTCTTACCAGATGCCGAGAAATTAATGTTTTGTCATCTCAAGGATAGACTATTGCAATGCTATTGCAGTGCTATTATGCTGGCTGTAATACTACCTGTCTAAAGAGCTTACAGCTTATACAAAATGCAGCTGCTCCCACACACAAAAAATATGAACATATTTCCCCCATCCTAGCATCTTTACACTGGCTACCTGTTAAAAGTCATTGACTTCAAAATATTACTTATAGTTCTTGGTTGGTTGCCTGCATTGAAAGAGGACACCTCATGAAGACGCTCTCTTGTCTGCTTCTGACAGAAGAAGCACTTATCTATGCTGGCAGCAGCTGCTGCTGAACAAGTGTACAAAGTCCCTCTAGATGGACTTGATGCAGTTGCAGGTGTTGCTGCAGGTTCAGAAGATGGTCTACCACGTCTTTTCTGAAGACACTGAGTCCTGCCTACTTCACATGATTTCTAGTAGCGAATATTAGTCTAGTAGCGAATATAATATAACTGCATTGTAACAATGTAATCGTTGGCTGATCTGTGATCCCCATCTCCATACTCTCTCATGGACAAAAACAAGAAATTTGGCATATGTCTCTAGTGATGGGTCATTCACCAGTCCACACATATCTGCCACTGGATACATAGCCCAAAATCTGTTTCTTTTAGAATATGTGTACCATCACCTTACTAACAGAAAGACACCCCTCAGAATATAACCTAACTAGACTGTGCCACCATGAACTATAAAAATGTGCTTCCTCAAATGAAGAAGGCTAGAAGGTCACTAATATCACCAACCATGAAGAACAGAGCACTATGTGCTTATTCGATATTCTAAATTCTATCACTGCCAGCTATCATCAGCCAACTGTCACTGGTACTGTAGTCAGGGATGGATTACTGCACAGGCCTACCAAGCCCAGGGGCCCAAGGAGTCAGGGGGCCCAAGCCATAGCATGAAATCATTGCCTCAATAATCATATCAACACATAGGCTATGAATCTGATTGAACTAAAGTATTGACCATCCCCAAAATGCACCAGAATACAGGAAATCACATCAAATCAATTTAAAAAAATGTCCCCCACAACAATTAGTGGGGGGCCCTTAATACATCTGGACCCAGGGGCCTGAAAGTTCATAATCTGTCCATGCTGGTATCTCTCTTTCTCTTTCTCTCTCTCTCTCTCACACACACACACCTGTCTGTTTGTCTTCACACTTACATAGGCTACGGAAGGCCTTACAGACTTCAGCTGGTGCTATGTAAAAGTCTATTAAATTTGATTTAACAGAGATTTCTGCACTTTGTGCTCTGAATGGGTGTAGACAATAACTGACAGAGCAGGCTAGGCTTACACTCAAGCACACTAATAGGCATGAATTGATAGTATTGATATTGAAGTATTATTTTTTTAAGCGGACAATTTCGAGAATTTTAGGCACAATTTCTTGTTAAAGAGATCAATCATCAGCCTAAAAATGTTTTAGAATGTTGTATTGTTTATGTGGCCCACTTTTGCACACTACCTTGTAGAATATCTTTTCTTTTTGGCACCAAACCCTATGCTATAATACCAGCAATGAGAGGTTTATGGACAAAACACCAAATTTGACCTATTCTGAATTTGACCTTTGATTTGGGTCCTTCAAAACCTTCAAAAAAAATGGAGACATGTTTTTTTTTTACTCTTAAGAACCCATAGAACAAAGATATAATACTCTCCAAAAATTAACATGCGAATCCCACAAGCCCCCAAATTAAACACATAGGCCACCCTACTAAATCAGGAACAACTAATAATTGTCAACTAATAATCAACAACAGGAAAGCCAGCTTTAAGCAAGATGTGAGCAAGGATGTCCAGACATCTGACACTGAAAACCACCTGGGACAATGAATGCTCTCTGTTGTGAATAGCTCCATCTCCAAGCTCTTCATCCAGTATTGTATTGGGTATTGTACTGTATTGGAGGTGGGACATTACAAAGTTTAATCTTATTCGGAGCCACCTGCCAGAGATGTAATCACCTGTGAGGAGGGGTCACTGTCTCCCATGAGTTTCTCCTTGATTTCGTCCAGGAAGTCCATGATTGACTGGAGCACCTGAGCTGAAGTCAGTGACATCATGAGAATGTATATCATCAGTGCACAAACCATCTATACAACAATTCAAGGTTATTTACTGTGTTATTTTTTCTTTTTATCTGTAGCTTTTGCAGTGATACTGCACTAAGGTTGCTGTTTTTTTTTGGCACACCATTGGTGCAGCACAGCATTTTCTGTAATGGCTCATCATGGTAACCTGACCCTAGCCAGATGAATTTCGTTCCGCTTAGCTCCGCCTAGCTTCACTCACATCCATCTGGGACCTCTTCTATTGAGAGTGATTTCTGCAACCGACTTTATGGTTCAGCCAATCAGGACGCAGGGCGGGAGTTTCATAGATGTGACATAGCGTAGAAGCGACTGTGACACTGTTATTAGCGTCACAGGTTGGCTTCAATGTGAGTGGTTGAAGTAGCACGTCAATAGATGACGGACAAGTGGTTTATTCAATCATATGCAAGCATTTTTTGATTAGGCCCAGCCTCCTGAAGGAACACTTCAATGGATCGGTTCCAGATGGATGAGTGGAGCTAGGCGGAGCGAAATTCATCTGGCTAGGGTCAGGTTATCATCATGGTGCCATGAATCTAAGTTTTAAAGTCCCTGCTTATCACATTATCACATCATCATCACAACACCTATTTCCCTAATTTCCCATACTGATAAACTGCAAAAGGTTGTGTTGGGGCACCACTTGCCAGTGTCACCAAGCTGCCTTAGGATCTTTTTCAATTAAATCTTTGAATGAGATGCAACTCACAATGCACTATGTATGCACTTACCAGCTACATTTCAGTATTTTTGTAAATTAATCAGCTTCTTCCAGTTTGTTTTTTGTCTTACAGCTAACACAGTATTCTTATATGCAGTTATTCTTTTAACCTTGTTGGGCCTATAAGTGTGCCTAATGGTAGAAAATGTTTACTTATGCTATTCTTATCAGGCTGGGAAAAACTTCACCCACATCAAATGATTTAATGAAGATATTTGTTGATTCGACCATCAAATCGTTCATTGTGGTTTGATAGGTTGGGTTTACCACCAGATTGTTTTGGACGAGTGTTTTGTTAGTTTGTTTGATTGCTTGCCAGGCAAATGGTCTGCCTCACAATACCTCGGGAGGAGAAACTCTTCAACAGACGGCTGCAAAACCAACCCAGTGGCCGCCGCATAGCAAGCCTGTCAATTTAGAACACATAAAAATACATTCAGAAATAAACTAGATTACTTTCTTTACAACTGTTGTAACCTCAACAACGATTAAAGCAATGTTCAATCCAAGATGCTTCTCAATACCGGGCACAACTCCGGTGCTTTATTGAACCAGTCGTAACATACAAGAAGTGTATCATCACCTGGCATAGACTGTATGAGTCTATGTCACCTGGCAACTAGCCCCACGACACCCCCATACGTCATCACCAAAGATTCTGCTCTGTTCTAGAATCTTTGGTCATCACTCACTCTTGCACACACGCACACTAAGGCAATACAAAAACAGTATACCTTAAATAAAGCCCTCACGTTATAACAACAACTCTACAATCAAGATGGTTGAAGGCTGTTTATTCGCCATCCTGAAATAGGCCAACATATTACTTTGCTTTATGTCAAAATGTTTAATGGATAATGATGCATTTTTAGAGTGTGAAATACCTGCCCGCGGTCTAATCTGATGGGTAGGCCTACTCCAAGCTGCAGTGTCCCAACAATGACGTGCCAGATTGCTCATAATGTCATAGCTACATGTCGGAATATTATGAATAGATTAGACCAGAACCCTGGATTAGACCATGTCCGATATTATCATGTTTTGTCCTCAACCAGGAATGTATGATATATTTTCCGAGAAGTGAATTTTTTGGTCAACTGGAATGCAGAATACAGCAGATCGTATTGCACATTCTCTGCTCATGGGCTGTCATATGCCTATTGTTATAACAGAGATAGCCTAGCATGTCATGTCATGTGCGGCTTTTTTTTTGTTCTGTCTGGCCGACCGCAAGCCAGTTGTTCCCGTCACAGAGGGGAATAATTAACTGGAGTGTGTATAGTAATTATGGTTTTCTTCAGCCCAGCAGGATGGCGAAAGTTCACTGGGCCGAGAATTTGTGTAGGGGGCATATGTGTGCTCGTGCATGAATATGGCCATGCTGCTTAGGCCCAGCCTACATGACCTGCAGTAACCTGATGTCTTAACCATGCTAAAATGGCGGTCACGGTTGGGAAAAGTAGGCTATTGCTATGGAAAGTTGAAAGCATATAAATGTAAACTATATAAACATAATCTATTTGATATTCCAAACATAAGAGACTAAACTTGATCAAATCCATCATATTCCCTCCCACATACCCATCTGGCCTTCTGTGTGTGTGTGGGTGGTTGTGTGGCCTAAGGGGGAATGTGTCCTAAAAATATTGTCACATGATATTTAACCTCACATCCACACCAGCACTGTAGACAAAACAAAGACTTTTCTGTAGAAAACACCAAGGATGTCCCACAAGGTTCTGTATCTGTTCTCTACTTTCAGAAAGTTCCCTTATCAGCTATAACTCTGTGTATAAATATCAGCTATAACTCTGTGTCTGTGACCCTATCCGAACATAAATACCATCTAGTGTCCTCACATTCCAATCTTTATTGTTACTAACACACTAACACTAGCACATATTGATCTATTGTCCAAAGGATTGGTAGGTTTACCTGAACTCAGTACCCATGTATGAAAAAATAGGGAGCCGACATGAATAGAAGTTAAATGAAGCTTGAAAAGTGTATCAACATTTTTTTACGCCAGGGCCTGGAGCACTTACGCTTTGTAACATTAATCATTCTCTGCTGGATTTCAACATGTTTGTTTGTTTGTTTTTGCTATAAATGCACAGAGCCTTGAAAGAACAAATTACCATGACAGACCCGGGAGATTTGAGGAGAAAATTAAAAAGGGGACACAGAAAGGAGAATACGACTCACTTTGAAAGGCAACATCTTTTGTCAGTGAGACAGGCTTTCTTGAAGCTCTCCTGTATTGTGATTTGTTTTTTACCTTGCTAGCTCAAATTGTTTCCAGAGCATGACTCGAATCCTGGCAGTTACATAATCTGTGCCCCATATTTCGCCAATGTCTGGGTACGTACACTGATGTAGAATCAGTCATCTCTCTCTCTCTCTCTCTCTCTCCACATCCAAACCCTCCTTAGTGAGAGCTAATTGGGTAGAACAGAGTCCCACTCCAACCCTTGGCTGCATCAGGAAGCTGGGCACTTATCTCCAGAGCATATTAGGAGAACCGGGGTCCACAAACCGGGTCAACAGAGCCCACTCTGTTTCCCATTACTGGCCATGACATCCCTGAATAGGGGGTTAGTGGAGGAGTACTCCCTGGATTCAACTGGACCAAAAGGCTCTCTGGGGATTCCAAGGGAACAGTGATGTGGATTAACAGACTCCTCTCCAGAACTGGCATCGCGCTACCAGTCAGAGATGCTTTGCTGTAATCCTGTCCACTGAGATGTGACAACGAGAGGGGTGGGAGGCACAGAGGGGGAGAGATATAGACACACAGAGGGGGAGAAAGACAGACAGACAGACAGAGAGGGAGAGAGAGAGAAAGAGAGATGGGCTGAGTGAGTGAATGAAAAGGGGAAAGAAAAGAGGGTGGTGTGAGATAAAGGGAAAGACAGAGAGGCAGAAAGGTCTGCTTTTAGTTTATCAGTGTCACTCTTTTGGCCCTGCTCCACTGCTCCCGCTCCAGAATGACAATCAGGACTTTTAAGCCCAGATAAAGGTTGACACTTTGGAACGAGATAAATGGAGATGTTAAAGCCAAGCCATCGAGACACAGCTGTGACATTGTAATGGACAGGAAACTAGAGACTAATTAAAGGACTAAATGGCTGTCGAACAACCATCACAGACGGCACATTAAAATACTCCTGGATCTTGAACATAAAATTTGTCCCAAATGTTTTGGAAGTAGAGATCTTTAGCTACAGTTTATGAATTTGTCCAATAAGCTTCAAATACAATAAGGTTCCCTCTAACTTCATTCTAATCAGTATAATTGAATATCTTCCAGGTGATTCAAGCTTTGGGTTGTTATTTAGTTTATGGATAGATTTTAAGTGCAGAAGCCAAAACCAATAACATTTTTCATCACATGGGCTCCAGTGCCAGGCACTCACTTGAGGGCTAAGAAAGCTCTGAGCAATACCTATCTTCCCCAAAATAGAATGATCCTGGAATTTTAGATAGTTGGCTGGAAATGCTCTTACAATATAGTTCTGGCTGACATCAACAACAAACATGACAACAAACAACATGACAAAATTTGCATGATACAGTGAACCCTGATTGCACACCCAGATTGATGAGAAGAGGTTTGAGGTCCACCTGTGATTATGACCGCCGCTAGCGAAGCAGTCATATAATGATTGTCAAAGTTTTTTTTTTTTTTTTTTTTTCCATCATCTACTTCCTGAATTTTTGGTCAACGATACCCGGGACACCGAAGCACCGGTGCACATGAAATTTGGTGGGTATGTAGCCCCACTAGACTTTTACGGAAAAATTTTGTTTCGTCCCCGGGGGCCACTCCCCCCCCCCCCCCCCCCCGTGCTGGGCCCCCCGAACCGCAAAATAAGCATTTTTTCCTAAATAACTACCTGAACCGTGGCACTGAGGATGAAGAATCTTTTATGGTATGTTGGTCTCAAGGGCCCACATCAACCTGGCCCATAATCACTCATTTGTGATTTGCACCCCCCCCGGTAAAAAATGAAAATGCAATATTATTCTGCTTTAATCGCCCCTATCTTCAGTTAAGATGTTCAGAACTGCACCAAATTTTATGTGTATGATTGACCTGGCATTCTCTGGGGGTATGCCAAGTTTCGTAGAATTTCGTCCATGGGGGGTCTAAAAAAATTAGGTTATATGTACATTTAGTGACTGTACACTCATTGGCCTGTAGATGGCGGTGCACACATATACACATGCGCACACACACACACACACACAGGCACCCACATACTATCGGTATTAGAACGGCCGATACATAATTACAAATTCAGTAGGATTAAAAGAAAGCCAAATATTCATCATCATCATGGCTGCATTTCCAGTATTGGCGATAAGTAGTCGTTTGTCCACTAGATGGCGCATCGTTGCAGTGAGACGTAATTTTGTTGGAAGTTAAAGGGACACCAGGCAACGTTTTCGTGTTAATTAATCATCTTCGTAAGTCGGTATATGGTTAAATGACTCATTACGGGGCGAATGAAGGCTCTCTCGCCCGCCCCACTGCCTGTAGAAAGAATATCCCACTTGCAAGTTCGGTGTATCCTACCCGCCGACCAAAGCATGATCAGTTTACAGCACAGAGGCAGGCTAACGAAAAGCTAGAGATTGTTGCAAACATGTGTATAATGGCAGAGCCAGCGAAGAAGCAGCGAAAACTTTTGACGGAAGGCGCAAAGAAAAGGAAAAGAGCTTCAGACCGAGCAAGGGGGAGTTTCATAGAGAAAAAGCATCAGGCTTGCCTGGTGTCCCTTTAAAAGTGGGTTGGAAATCCCTCCCTAACTTTGTGATGATATTGCTTTATTTTTTGAGTCCTTAAAGAAAGTTAAAAGCAAGAATGCATACAGATTGTGTAATAACTGTGTATATTTTAAAGATGAAATAAAGGATTGGAAAAAATAAAATAAAAAAGTGGGTTGGAAAAACAATGGACGCTTCCTACAAGGACTGTAGTTTACCGCAGAGAACGTCTAATAAGGATAGGATGATGTTCACATGAAATGTAATTCCCATTTCTTCTTGAAGCCGAAATAAATCTGAGGATGTTTAGGACGGACATGCTTAGTTTTTACTGCAGGTACGTTAATCTTATAATATCAATAAGGACCTAGGTAATGTTACCGTTAGCGTTGGTTGAGTGATGGAGGCCAATTTGATTGATTGCATTTGTAGAAAACTATAAATGCGGTTATACCAAGCAAATTGATAGCAGCACTGTAATTGTATCTTTCGACTGTCATTTGTTGCACGTGCTACAAAAATCATTCTGTGCAATGGAAGATTTACCAACGTTACACCGGTCTGATACAGTTTTGCCTATACATGCATGAGACTGAGACGCCTGCAGTTTATTTGTTTTAAGTGCGTGCAGGGTGTGAGAGGGGAATCGATGTGCTTTGATTCTAGCTTGGTAGTTGTAGTCTGTGAAATTAAAAAGCACGTGTGTGTGAAGTATCCAAACAATGACACCTTCATTTCATTATGGCTGCTTTAGCAACACACCTTAAGTTACTGTGTAGTGGGTCCCATTTAGAAGTGGCTACTTCATTCGCGCTTTCCTTATGGAGCTGCATGAATTTTATTACAACTTTTCGCCACGATATGGCAGTTTAAGTCCGCTTGATAGGGGAGACCGGGTATGGTTGTAACACATTTTTCTTCAGCACCTAAAACTACCATTTCTTTTAAAGCTACAGTTCTGGAACTTTTTGGCAAAGTAACCACATTTGTCTACTACAAGTGGCAACCATTTAAATCTCTTCAACTATATTACAGAATTTGTGAGATTATGACAAATACAGTGTGTACCTTTGTTACAACCTACCCCACTACTCATATTAACGTTTTAAACTAAATATAAAAACCACAGCGTTTATACTTTTGTGTGTGTATGTATTTGTGTCTCTCATGGAAAGAGAGAGAGGGCTGAACAGTCACACACACAAAGATTAAATTAAACAGACATTAAATGGGTCTACTAGCCCCATTCCACAGGTTGTAACATGTTCAAAAATTGTGTTACAACCTACCCCACCACTGTCATCCATTGTTTAGCTAGCTGTATTAGCATGGTGCTTTGACATTAGCAAGAGAGAGCTACACCATTCTTTACTAGAGAAGCTATAGTTTGACCTGATGTAACTCATACAACTGTATCTACAATGGTAAAAGCACTAGAAAAAAATAATAAATAAAAAAAAAAGTTACTTTCTTACCTCAGATGTTGAATTTTTCTCCTTACTCCGGGATAAATGGCACTAACAACTTGATGAACTCAAAATGTCCATGTGTGATCATTAAGGAAGTCTGAGCAGTCAGAAACTTATGGCTCATATCTTATCCCTGATTGGTGGAATTGGTGATGCTACAACTCTCCCCATGTTACAACCATACCCGGTCTCCCCTACTGTAAGGCGTAAGCCATTGGTTTCCAAAGGAGATTTCATTTGTGTCGCCAGCATAGCCTATTGACAATTTATGTTGTAAATAGGCCTACCTTATAAGCCTACCTGTAGCTTAGGAAAGCAGCTTTCTATTAGGATCTAGTTTGTTAGTTACAGTTTTGTCATAACTCCCTGATGCATTTTTGCATTTAGAATAGAGCGTGGATATCTCAATCGGAAAATTAAACAATATCGGGTGCCTATAGACTAGGCTGGGTGAACCCAGCCTGATCTGCCCGCTATTTATTTTTTGATTTCTTAAAAGATTGAGCTTGGTCTGGTGAAAGCCAGACTAGCCATGGACCTCAGTTACACAATGCAAGGGAACATGAATCAGCCTATATTTGCACGAACAATAACGGACAACAGCTCTTCAACTTTGGCCCGTTAAAATGTGTATGAACAGTCTAGCGACGCATTTCATCAGGGCCCATTTGGACATGTCAGTTATTTGCACCACTGGTTAGATGTAAAACAGCATTTCGTTTCAGACTACTGTTACTTAATTTGTGCATGAACAATAACGTTTCAGACTACTGGTACTTAATTTGTGCATTGACAATAAAGTATCACATGAACTAAAGATGACTAAAATCTTACGTAGAAGAAGAAACATTCACAAAAAATCCATCCATCCAAAATGACTTTTGTTTTTGATGGCTGTTGAAAACGGCATGGAACTGACAGAGATGTTTTGTTTATAAATAAATAAATAAATAAATAACATTATGCTGATACCTTTTCCCAAATACAATGTAGTCTACAGGTGTAAGTGACCTTTCATCAATCCAGTTGCAATGGATGAACTGTGATGAACTGCCCTACTTGTGATTGTTTAGAGATTTTAAAGGTTTTATAACAATGCTACATCGTCTTTGGCTATTCTACAATCTATTCACCTTTTCAGCACCAGTAGGCTACTGTCTGCAGCCGCACACACACACTCAGGCATGCCAAACGAGCATACACAAAAGTTTCAAGAGTGGGGGATGGAGTAAAAGATGGAGACAAATTGAAGTGTGATTTATTTTCGCGGAACGGATGTACAGGACTGAGCGGCGGTCATATTTTGTACCGCTGTGCGGTACATCTAGTTAGATATATGATAGTCAAGTGAAGAGCTCTGATGCTGAGAAAGTATCTGTCACAGGCATTACATCAATCACTGCACAGCATCTCATGAAGGATTCATCATCCATAGGAGTGCACCACCACACTGCACAGAATAAAATGACTTAATTTAGGCAGACAGCAATGAAGGTACAGTGTTAGAGATTCCTGTCCTCTCAACATTTGCTGGATAAAGGTAGTTGCAGTAGGCTAATTGATTTTTAATTAACAGCATTAGGTAGACCTTAAGATGTTAATTAATTAATTAATTAATTAGTATACAAACCTCGTGGCGTAAGGGGTATTTGAAACGCATTATCGACTTTAGGTCAAACATGTGCCCTGGGAGTTATGATTTCTTAATCTAACGATCCATAATCCAGTACAACTCCACTCTCATGACAATGTCGGCCATGCTAGGGGTAACCACTGTACTCAGTGCATTGGGACACCCGCAATGCCCATTATCTTATTTGCACGGTTTATTTCAATAAATGAACATACTGCATTTTTGTACCTTCGATAACATTGGCTCGCTCATTGATCAAGGCCGGCGAGAGAGAGTGAATCGACCCATGCAAGGGCTGGTTACTGAGATTCGCAATTGTGTTTTGGATTAATGAGAATGAAAAGGATTAGTTCGCGGGGTCGAGAAAGAAATACAGAGTCTGTTTACGCATGGGCAACAACACCGGCGCTATTCTGAGTGCCCTGCAATCATAACATTGTAATTCGGGCAGACGGGGATGTGTGTAGTGTTGTAATTGTAGCCGAGTCTTTCATTTGCTGAGTCAGGAAGAGACTCAACTCTGCCTGTCTGTACGCTCTCTCTCGCTTGCTCTTTTTCCCTCTCTCTTTCTCCTGCTCTGTCTTCTTTTCATTTCTTCTTCCCTGTCTTCAGCCATCCTGACAGAGGAGTTATATGCCTTTTTTCGGTGACGTCAGTTACTGTGGCTCAAACGGTGGCATGAGTTGCGAAGGGACCGTGTTTGTTGAATTCCTTCATAGTCTTGTTTGCATTGAGAGTCAACTTGCTCGTTTCTTTAGCGCAGTGCCTTCGGTATTTAGTGAAATATCAATTAATTCCTCCCTCGTTTGGTGTTTTGCTCCTTGCCTGTACGCAGCGCCAATGCGCACAGGACACTATGTGTGTTCGAGTTATGTTTAATGAATGACCAACGGTGAAGGAAATCCCTGCCAGGGAAACAAAAACTCTGCAGCCGTTTTCACCCTGCCTTGGATCCAGAGAGCCAGACCAGAGCTGGGGATTAGCGTGCCCGACCTTCATTGCGGAAAAGACTCTCATCGGAGACCGATGTGAAGGCACACTGCTCCGGTGAAGTACGTGCTTCATCCTAGAGCTCTGCTGAACATGTAAGTAATTAAGCGCTCATTAGCCTAAAACAATAGCAAAAAAGATTTTTTAAGGTTTGTGAATATGATTGTTTTGTACCACTCATAATATTGAAGCTGGGGACTATGATGGATAGAAATAACATAATTCCAAAATGTGCAATTCAACTAATGATAAATAATAGGACTACTAAGTGCCTTTCACTGCTTTAAACAAATGATCAACCGCTGGCTTTTCCTGTGTCATTCCTTCAATGACAAAACATGACGCGCGCA
The DNA here is from genome assembly GCF_018492685.1 of Alosa sapidissima. Lineage (NCBI taxonomy): Eukaryota > Metazoa > Chordata > Actinopteri > Clupeiformes > Clupeidae > Alosa > Alosa sapidissima. The sequence goes on along the minus strand of NC_055969.1, from coordinate 7,323,264 downwards.
TCTACTCCGTGATGGACATAGTTAATGGGGTAATATGTCAACACCGAGACTTCTGTGCTCCCTCTGCTCCTCTGCTACATTTTGTTCAAGAATCTCGTTATGCATGAATTCTGTCTTCGGCGCACGTTAATGCAACGCCAAAATCAAATCAATTCAAAAAGAAAAGCGCGATGTTTTGAGACTGTGACTGCTCGTGAGCATACTGTAGAGGAGTGTATATGGTCTCCTTGCAGGAGTACCGCTGAATAAACCCGGGACTGTCTCTCCTTAGGTCCATTCACATTGTGGCGCTGGGCAGTGAGTGCCCTGGTGGCGTAGGTTCCGGGGAGGATGTCCCTGGACAGGCCCAGATGCAGGGGGGGCTGCTGTGGAGCTACCTGGGCCACAGTGCCATGCCTGGACACGGGGGCATAGACGGAACCCTCCCCGGCCGGCATGGCCTCAACCCTGCCTTCATGGAGTACCAGTCACGTGTATTCGGGGACGTCCGGGTCATGGTGCAGGACTGTCCGAGCTGGGTGAGAGAGGGGATCTGATGGGGAGGGTAGAGATGCTGAGCTGGAGGGGGGAGTGCTGGAACTTCCAATAAGAATAAGAGCCCTCCGTGGGAGAAGGGAGGGGGGGGGGCGATTCATGCATATTCAAATGAATAGGAACGAGGGATCCAGACAGTACTATATGCAGGGCCCTACATTTGGTCCTGTACTGCTGAGAGGTAGAGACAGATAAACAGAGAGACAGACAGACAGACAGACAGACAGATGAACGAACAGAGAGAGAGAGAGAAAAGAGAGACTCGAACAGAAAGAGAGAAAGCAGTAAGACACAGAGAGAGAGAGAGAGAGATACATAGAGACAGATATAGAGAGAGAGAGTTGGAAAGGCTTTCCTTTCTTCTGCTGATGGATGTGAAGCTGCGGTATTGATTAAGGTCAGGTACAGATGGCTGTCCGCCGGCAGCTGGCTTCAACATGTGCCGCTGATTCACACTGCTGGCAGTGGGCACAGGGGAAAGGAACCAGAGAGGAGAGGAGAAGAGCAGCTTCACAGGGGTGGAGTAAAGAGTGTCAGGATGTCAGGACAGCTGGCGAATCAAATAATAAATAAGGGATGAACTGAGAGCCTGGGGTGGGTCGAGGTCAAAGAGAGGCATGGGATATTCAAATTGAATTACATGCAGTCTATGCCGTGAAACAAGGCGCAAAATGACTAAGCAGATTGTCAAACCCAAACACACAGACACACACACACATACACATACACACACACACACACACACACACACACACACACACACACACACACACACAGACAGATGCTCACTCTTATCTTATTGCAGGATCTGTTGGACAGTGACTGGGCGAGTGTGCGGAGTGTTCTGGAACAGGCCGACATTGTGGTCATTAAGTACTCCGTGAATGACAAGCTGGCATTTCAGCAGGTGCGAAATGTATACTCGCCCCGTCTCCGTCCACTGCTGCGCCACTGGGGCATGCCTGTTATCCTGGTGGCAGTGGGGGCACGTCTAAACGGTGAGTACCGATTGGCTGAAATTTGTGTTTGTGTTTTATGATTGGTGGGAGTCTTG
>NC_055969.1:7206676-7309176 GCF_018492685.1 Alosa sapidissima | reverse complement strand
CCATCCACAACATGAGGACTGACAGTAAATTTCCCATGGTGTATATATAGCCTTTTGCTCAAAATGGATGTTTATACAATGTATATGTGTATATGTTGCTTTTCGTCTGTACGTCTGATCTCAGTGTAACGTTCTAAGGGGAAATGTGTTTGTGTGGGTGAAAAAAAGTGAAAAACTAATATATATAAAAGTCACACATGTGTTTGATAAATGGATTGGGAGAAAGAAAGCTAACTTAAAATTCTTTGAGTGTGTGTGAGCGAGACAAATGTTTGCTGTCTGGACTGAGTGATCCAAGATTCTTGTGTGTGTGTGTGTGTGTGTGTGTGTGTGTGTGTGTGTGTGTGTGTGTGTGTGTGTGTGTGTGTGTGCAGGTGCGTGGGAGTGGGAGTACCTGGAGGAGGCGGTGGCTGAGAAGCTGAAGAGTCCTCTGGCCGTGGCTCAGCTCATGGAGAGAGTGCGCTCCTTTGTGGGCAGAGAAAAGGTGGCTGTCAATCACTCACAGTGGGTCCACCCATTACCTACTGACCAAATGACTAAAATAAACTGATTGAAATTGATAACTGACACTGGATGTAAATTGCATTTTTAAAAACGTCCTACGCCATACACAACAGTCCTTAGAACAGGGTAGTTTGGGCAAATGTCAGTTCTTCCTGTGCAGGCAGAGGACCTCTAGTTCACATTTTCAGTAGGTTCATATAGAGTATAACTAGGGCTGCAACTAACAATTCATTTCATAGTCGATTAATGTGCCGATTATTTTCTTGATTAATTGTTTGATCAATAAAATGCCAGAAAATGGTGAACAAATGTTGATCATTGTTTCCCAGAGCCCAGGAATATGTCTTCAAATTCTTTGTTTTGTCCACACACCAAAGATATTTAGTGCACTGTCATAAAGGAGTAAGTGAAGTGAACCTGAAAATATTCAAGTTTGAGAAGCTACAATCAGAGAACTTTGATGTGTTTTCCTTAAAAAATGACAAACTGATTAATTGATTATCAATAGTTGCCAATTAATTTAATAGTCGACAACTCATCAATTAATCGATTAGCTGTTGCAGCCCTATATAGAACACCACTATACGACCTTTATGACCTTGTGTAAATGGTTGGTAAGATACAGTACATCCAGCAACTAGGCTCTGAAATACTCTAGGTGAGCTTGACAAACACTTGACATGTTTTCAATATTTGACTTGTTTTGAAGTAAATAATGAAATAAATCGATGAGCCTTTGATATGTAAATCTGCTTTGACAACTGAGGATTCATTATGCCTCTGATGCCTAGTTTGCCAATCACACTGTGGCTGTGCTGATGTTGTCTTCTTGTCTCGTGTGTGTGTGTGTGTGTGTGTGTGTGCTCAGTGCCCACGGGACACACCCACCTCTCGACAACCAGGACCTCAAGCGCTGGGAAACATTTTCAACTCGCCCCTCTACTCTGACGTCATCTTCATGGTGCAAGGCAGGCCTCCTCTTCTCTCCTCTCCTCTCCTCCATCTCTCTATTCCTTTCATTTCCCGGCAGACGGCGTAACAGCTCAGCTTACTGTTTTATTCTCCATGTGATGTTCTACAAAACACTTCAACCACAAACAGCCTGACGGAGCACCAGAGCCGAAACCCCATGAGAAGGCCTAAACAGAATGTCGGTGTGACAGTGTGTGTGCCTACGTGTGTGTGTGTGTGTGTGTGTGTGTGTGTGTGTGTGTGTATGCACAGCCGACAGAGGGAAGGAGGGAGAGAAAAAAAGAGAAAGAGAGGGAGCAAGAGGGAAAATAACTGACAGACGCACAGCGGGAGAGAGTCTTTATTTTGAATTCACAATAGACATCTCAGCCTTGCAGTTCTGCCGCTCCTGGGAATAGCACATGGAGGAGACGAGACGACTGCTTTGCATGGTGGTTACCAAGGCGGCCACAGCCCCAATGTAGCAACTCGTATACACTAGACACAATCTCAGTTATACACACACCCACAGAGAGTGTGTTAGTGCCAACTGGTGCTGGATAGAAACAGCTCTCGATTTTCTCTTTAGTCTACATCAAGACGCGTAACATCCAATTATATCCAACGAATCCAACCAGTAATAGCCTGTTCTCCATTTGTGTTTCAGGAAGTGTGTTACCGGCGCACCGGGCGGTTCTAGTGGCCCGCTGTGATGTCATGGCGGCCATGTTTAGCGGCAAGTACGCGGAGGCCCGGAGCCGGGTGGTGCCCATCCACGGCGTCTCCTCGGACACCTTCCTCTCTTTCCTGGAGTACCTCTACACAGACACCTGCTGTCCAGGTGAGACACAGCTTTGACAGACAGCCAGCTCAGCGTCAGGGGCCTCAGCCCAAGAAAGGGGACAACATATCACACAGGGCACTTTGACTTTATGCAGCCGCGAGGTGGGAGGGCTGTGCTGATATTTGCTGGCACCCAGCAGATAAGAATTCATGGCTCCAGAGCCTCCGTGACTGGTCCTCATAACTATAATTCATGACTGACAAAGGACTTTGGAGGCACGCACGTACACACACACACACACACACACACACACTCACCCCTCTGGGAATTGATTAATTTTTGCTCTCTACTGACCCCTGCTGTTCTGTCACGACATGAGCATTTGTTCAGGTTTATGTTAACACACAGTCAGTCAGACACTAAAGGGACTCTAAAGATGATGTTGAGCAGGAGGTCTATCAATAATGAAGCTGACTGATGACTGAATGATTTGTCTTCTGACAGCACACTGCCAGAGAAGACCTGGCACCTGTCAAATATTTGAGCATAATTCACACCTGTCCTGTTATGATTACCTTAAGCATTCCTGTCGTTTATCTGATGGTGGTGGTGGTGGGGGGGTGTTACTGACAGCTATATGAAAATGACTGACAGCTGGGAGACAAACGAGTCAGATGGGATAGTTCAGCCGTCATGAGTGGGAGCGAGAGAGATGGGGATAGACTGACAGCTTGTGCTTTTGCTGCCTGTGTGTATGTGTTTTTCAGCCAGTGTTCTACAGGCGATGGCGGTGCTGGTGTGTGCAGAGATGTACCAGGTGAAGCGTCTGCAGCACCTGTGCGAGGTGTGTGTGTGCGCCTACCTACAGAGCATGCCCAGCAGGGAGCTGGCATCCACCGGGATCAGCATCATACGGTTGCTAAGGAGAGCAAAGGTGAGTGTGTGTGGGTGTGTCTGGGGGACATTTTTGAACATGCAGAACACTGCTTTAGTTACAAGGAAAAAGGTTGCGTTTGTCAATGTTATAGAAAGAAGAGCCAGATATCTTAGGTATAATTATATATCCTGTTACAAACAGTGTTTCCCAAAGTGTGGGAGTTTTTTTTATTTTACATTTTGTAATGTAATGTAAATATATTAAATAGCTCAAATTCAAAAGTAGCTAGAGACATTGAAATAAATATAAGCCTATTTTTCAAACTGACATTTGTTTGATGTTGATCTGGAACATATTTGATGGGGTAGCCATTGACAGATTATGGGTAATGATAAACTAAAGTGTCTTAAAATGGTGCAGTGGTTGTAATCGGCTTAGTTTACTGCTTCACTCATATAACTGTTCAAATGCCATTAAGGAAATACGTTACCTTAGTCTCGTCTCACAGTTGTGTTCCTTTCGAGTCTTACGTTGATCTATTCCCCCTCTTTTTTCCCTGCACTCTCTCTGTTACCACTTCAATGCAGTGTCACAATGCTGACCAGCTTTATGTTTGGCTCCTGCACTTCATCGCAAACAACTACCTGATCTTCAGCCACAAACCAGACTTCATCGAGCTCACAGGTGAGTTTCCTACTGACCTCTCAAAACCCACCAGGCCAAAATGTCCTAATAACTCCCTTTGCTTGTTGTATCAGACTTTGTTTTCCTCAAACAGAAGAGTATGTTATTATGCATACTGTAGAGAAAAAAAATGGCTTAACCAAACACAGCATTCTCTGGCTGAACGTGCATGATGCATTTGACTGCCTCCATTATGTGACAGGGAAAGTCAGAGTGTAATTACAGAGCCTCTGAGTCTGCAGTGCAGTGCGCAGCGCAGAGCTGTCAGTCGCTAAGCTCACAAAATCTCTGTGGAGTTAGGTAGAATTCACTTCAGGTCTTTAGTGTGGTACACACACACATTCACACACATCCACATACACAAACAACCCATTCTACTGCAGAGAACACTACAGGAGAAAAAAGAAAGTATTGACGATAGGCAGAGTAGATTTGACTGGCTTCAGACTTTATTTCCACAGGCACAGAGGTTCTCATCAGAGAAGGGAATGGACGGTTCTTTTCACAAACACATTTAAAAGCAGAGACCAAAACATAAACACAAGCAATCCCTTTTTATAAAAGTACACATCTCTGTCACATATTCAAGTCAATTCAACAATGTATTCTTATAGTAAACATTTTAGTGCACAAATGTAGTAAATGGCACCTAGGCCAGGCTTAGTAAGGCCTTTAAATGCATCCTTTGACAAACCTAGAATTTTATCCATAGTGATTGGTTAACAGTGGTACCTAGAATCTGACCTGATTGGTGTGTGACAAACAATGGCACCAACCACACATTACGTTACTGGTTCTTCATAGGCTGACTGTACTGGGCTTCAGACTACGGACTACAGTTGCATAATTGGGTTGTAGTGGTTCACAAGCTGCTTGGCCTAATGTAATAATGATCTGTAGTGGTTGGTGGAGGAAGGGGGATTCAGGGTGGTTGGAGGTGGAAGGTGGATTCAGAGTGGTTGGAGGTGGAGGAAGGTGGATTCAGAGTGGTTGGAGGTGGAGGAAGGTGGATTCAGAGTGGTTGGGGGTGGATTTGGAGCCTGTTGCATCATCTTTGTTGTTGTTGTCGTTTGTCTGTCGTTTTTGGTCCGGGCAGACGAGGAGCGGGAGCACGTGGAGAGGCTGCGCTGGCCGTCGAGGGGCTACCTGCAGGAGCTGAGCGAGTACCAGCAGCGCCGGCGGCAGCTGCGCAAGTCCCGCTGCAACCTCATGTGACCCCTGAGCCCTGCGTCCGCACCTGCACCTGCCCGAGCCGCGGCGGCCTCTGCCTGCCCTGTGGGTGCGGCGCAGGACCACAGGAAAGAGAGGGATAAGGAAAAGAAGAAGAAGGAGAAGAAGCAGCAGAAGGAGAAAGAGAAGGCGATGAGTGTGAGGACATGGGGATGGACACTCCCTCTCTTCCGGCTGTCCGGCCTCTGTGTTAAGGGCCAGTGGGGTGGTGGGTCCCACACGCTCAGCCATACCAAACTTTGACCACTGACTCTGTGACAACTCTGTATAAGGACCTTAAAATGGAAGAGACCGCTGTGGATTCTGGGAGCTTTGTTCTCATAGGGGATTTAACAGATCCATATCGCTGTCTGGTTCTAGCTAGGCCTTTGCAAGGCGATAACTGTGACTAAATAACGACAACCACAAGCTTTACACCTCAGGACCTGGGTTAGCACTTATTACGGTCATAACTCGTTCGGCCTCTCCTTATTACGGACTGCCACTGTCAATACCGCAGAACCCAACGAGTTATGACCGTCCTAAAGGCTTAACAGTCAGTTGCAAATCTAGGCCCTGGGTATTACATCTATGCCGAGGAGTAACTGTGGACTGGGGAGGCCCTTGTGGCCAGCGCTCTTCAGCTGGACAATGCGGAGAGCTGGAGGGGACTTGTTTTGTACTTGCGGTGGTCGGCGCACCACTCACAAGGCTGGACGAGGTGCCAAAACGTACTGTAAGCCTGAGAATGTGCTCAACAGGGTAGGGTCACCCTCACATCCACTTCAGACTTAAACTCACTGAAGTCCTTTTACATGGTGCGCATTCATTAAATTGAGTGTTTTCTTGCAAAAAAAAGAAAGAAAAGAAAAAGGAAATGATCAACGAAAAAGACAAACCCTACTTGATTTCAACGACTTAAATAATTTAATTTTCAAATAAATAAACACACACCACAAAATGTTTTTTATTTTTTTGCCATGAGATTATCATTTGGCGATGCAACTATTTTTCTATACATGTACATGATGGGGGTTTTTATTTGACAATGTGTACAGAGTAGGCATCCAGCATGTGTAGTGCAGTGTGTGTATGTGTGTGTATGTGTATACATGTGTATACGTGTGTGTGTGTGTGTGTGTGTGTGAATGTGTGTGTGCGTGTGCGATGGGACCCTAGACATTGTCCCAGGCTCTGTGTAGTTTAGTTCTGTTCTGTTGATCTCCTGCTCACTCTGAATAAAGACATGATTTTAACAGGACCCTGCCTGCGTTATTATCTGACACACGGATAGCATGTTTTAGGACTGGATTAGATACATGTGACTGCTACACAGTATTACTACTTTGCAAATGTGACTGTTATACTGTTCTTGAATAACCAATGGATTCAAGACATTCCTCACAACACTGCCATACTTCATGGAAATTCTGTTGGCAGTGGAACGAGTTAAAATGTAGGCATTTGAGATCTGTTTATTTGCTTAGATACAGTTGATTCTGCACATTTTCATGGTGTCAGGTTTCCCTAAAAAGACTATAACTAAAAATGATATTTACTTTTTCAATCTATTCTGTGATATGACCCAGTCTCAGTTCAATGGGTTCTGATGCTGGAGACCACTGAAGCCATGTAAGCGGGTACGTATGTATTCTGCACACACACTGTATACAAGACCGGGAATATGCTTGAGCTCCTCAGCAATCAGAAAGCCACGGGAATGAAGAATGTGTGTGTGTGCCACAGGAGACCTGATATGCATGACTGCACTAGGAGACATTTCTGTGTGGACTAAGTGTGTTCTTGAGTGTCTGAACATGTGAGTATTTGTGGGTACAGTGTGTGTGTGTGTATAGTAGGCTGCATGTGAGAGATAGAATGTGTGTGTGTATAGTAGGTTACATGTGAGCATGTGAGAGATAGAATGTGTATGTGTGTGTAGTAGGCTACATGTGAGCATGTGAGAGAGAATGTGTGTGTGTGTGTGTGTGTGTGTGGGGGGGGTCCAAACCTTGGTGCTGCATGTCTTGTCACTGCAGCGCTCCCATGGACTGCAGCATGCCCTCCAGTTTGCCACATTTATCCAGCTCAGCCACGTCACTGCCGCCCCCCACACACTTCTCCCCAATGAACACCCGAGGCACCTACAACGACACAGCAACAAGAGCAAGAACAAGCACATTACCATCCTCAGGTCATCTTGGCACAGTGGAGGGGGAATGACCCGCTGCTCCTGGCAAGCTTATGTAATTTTCTGCCCTCTTCCTCAGCCTCCTTTTCATCTGTCCGTGACAATAACCAAATATTGTAGTGCCACGGGTGCACTGGCGCTCAGTTGCAAGTGTAAGAAACCAATATGTCACTTTGATGTCAGGATTTATTAATAAAATACGCAGCCCAAATAACAAAGAGAATTATGATTACGAAATTATTTTCATATTTTACCACCACCAGGTGCGGTAAATGACAAATAGCCTACAATACATTGTTTAACACCATTTCCGTGTTGCGCCTTCATTTGAGTCGCCATTTTGGCTATTCTGTCTGGGTACAATTTCTATAACTGTAAGTCTGGATGTATATGAAGTCGCAACAAAACTTTAGGAAGATAGCCCTTTGAGTAGGTCACCATATAAAACAGGTTGAAATGCAAATGATACTCACTGTGCGACCACCGGTGATTTGCTTCAAGTAATCTTGAATGTCGCTCATGTCGCTCCTTCCGCTAATGTCAATGATGTCTAAGTGCCCAGTTTTAAATTTATATTTTGACAAAACATCTTTGGCCATAACACAGTAAGGGCAGGACGGTTTCGAGAACACCACCACCTTGCCCCCTTTGATTTGAGCTTTCACGAATTCTTGAGCCATGATATGTATGAATCCAGGAAACTAATTTGGAGGAAAACAGTGCGCTATACTTGTTAGCCACGTACTTGTAACTACCAAGATCTTAGCGACCGGTCTGTTTAAAGGTCTTGGTTTGTCAAAATAAAAGTCAAACGTAACCTGTCACGATAACTCCAGATAAGCACTAGCAGAGACTGCAAATGCAAGTCCAAAAAGTGCTTACACAATTTCAATTTTCAATTGAATTTCACAACATTACACATGTCTCATGGCACTTTACAGAATTGCATACCATATATATTATACATACTGTTCCCCAGGAAAATATATGGCTGACTGGAAAAGGCCTACCTAGATTATTTTTCTTCTGTAATCTTCTGCTCTGGGCCTACTAGGGCAAGTAAATGAAGAGTAGGCCTATATCATACCAAAATGATATGGAATTTATAGAACCTAAAGTAAAGATAGATAGATAGATTACTTTATTCATCCCCAGAGGGAAATTACGGTGTAGAGCTAGAGGAAGGTAGCGCTAGTCTTGTAAAATGCAATAAGGGGAACTGTGCTTCTGTTCCTGCATCTCAATTTGTGACTTGAATAATTTTTTAATCAGTCAGTTAGTAGTCTAACCACAAACACATTCTCCAAAAATAATAATAATAAAAAATCTACAGAAATAAAAAATGTTTGGTCCATCTGTAGTTCACCCTCCATTTTGTATTGTGTCAGACATAGGGTCAGCCTGTGCAGATCCACATCTGCCATTCATTTGTATGTATACCGTAACTAGCATCCAAGTTCCCATACAGGTAATCTGAGGACTTCATTGCACCCACGTAATGGACAATAAACACACCATCCTAGAAGAGACTGCCAGTTCAGAATGTGGGGCTGACAGAGATGGGAATTTTCCACTTATTCCCCCAAGCAGTTATTCTGTCAGTGACTTGTGCCATGTCCAAAGCTAACTAATGAGAGAAACAGACCATTTTCAATACAGATCCAATATTCTGACATTTACTGCCATATAAGATACTAATCAGTTATTATTCTCCAACTCCATGAACACACGAGTCCCAAGAACAGTGCCGGTCACTTATGTCATCTGCTTGCTGAAATTGATAGCTTGTTGCAGAATGTCAGATATGAGAGCACACTGCAAAGTTAGAAACATTTATAAGAAATGCCCTTTGTGAGTGGACGAGAGTGGGGCCAACACCTGGGAGGGAATTCAGTCTGGTTACTTATTTTAATATACAGTTCATTGAATAATTGGTGACATTAATTGATTTAAAGAAAACACTTGGAATGGAAGAGTATAGGAGCAGCAGTTGGACCCCGAAGCTCACTACTCAGGTGCACAGGTCTTTTGAGACGATTTTACCAAGGTCTTTGGCAGTGGTGGATATTTTGAAAGGACTCTTAGCTCCAGGTGGGGCGTGTAGTCATAAGGGAATTACGCAAGGCCCTCGTCATACCTGATTGAGTTGCAAATAGACACACACCAAGGTCAGTATCTGTGCTAAGGGCCATTCAGCACAGCATTCAGTACAGTTGAGTAGGAGTACAGTTGAGTCAAGCTTATTTGAAATTGTTTGAGGATAATTTCACTAACTTAGTGGACTGCGATGTGTTTTCAGTCAACTGAATACAGCTCAGCTGTACCCTTTGTAGATGTGGTTGCTCAGCCTGGACAAGATTGATGGTCTGAACACAGTGATTATGGGAAATTCTGACACTGTAATGGCTGAAAGCATCACGTTAATAGTGACTTTCAAATTGAATGACAAATGCTGCCTTTTTACAAAACATTTCCCAGTGATTTTGTCTACTTTTTAAGTCAGCTTTGTGCTTTGCATCATTAATGACAGCTACAAAAAGCAGACATACTTTGCCATTTCTGTTAAAATGATCAGTGCTTCACGTTGGTCCATCACAAACTGGAAGGGGAGGACAGATCTTTCCTCAGTCTCTGCAGTTCATCAGGTCTTGGTCCTGCCTAACAACTGGGAACCTGGCCACTGGGGAAGGCAAACTGCTCAAGACTTGTGTCTCCAACAAAGGAGGAAAACTGCAATAGTGTGAGGGTATGCATGATTATGACTCACATTAAGAATAGTTTCTCTTGACGTTAGAAGCTGTAATGATAAACGCTGGGAGCAATCATGACAAAATTACTGGCTATGAAGAAATCTCAAAATTGGAGCCACCTGGTTTAGTGTCGACAGGCAAGGTTTTAGAAAAGCCTGCAGTCAGAGTGAGCAGTTGTCATTCAGTAAACAAGGTTAACACAGACAAACGCATTAGGCCTATTATGTTTGAGAAGTTCACATTTTATTGAACTCATGTGTTTTCAGGTGGGCAGCTTGGAAACACCCTCATTTGACAACCTTTCTGCCACTAAAAAAAAAAAAGACAAAAAAAAAAAAAAAAAAAAGAGATGACACTGCTTTGAAGAGATGTAAGGAGATTATTTTGCAACCTGTTCCACCACAAATTAACATCTCTAATAATGGCATGTAGTGGGACTTATCCCACTTCCTTCTCTTCCAAAAAGCAATCAAGAAAGAAAGGGAACCATGTGAAACAGACTCCAGTAAACTTCCAAACCCAACATGTGTAAATAGTCGACTGAGTCATTTCTGCAACCCCCAGGCCTTTCCCCCCTCATCTCTTCAACCCACGTGACTTTTTTTTTTTTTTTTTTAAGACAACTCAGCACCCTTGTCCTCCAGGGAACGACCTCTGAGCCACAGCTGTGGTCTCGCGGCACACACACACACACACACACAGCACCACAGCTGAGATGGAAGCTGAGAGGGAGGTCTGAAGGAGCTGAAGACATGGCCCTTAGTCCAGGTTAAGTTGGCACATTAACCTTTAAAACAAAAATGCATATTTTGGCTGGGTCACACCCTGCAAATTGGACAATCCCTTGGATATTCTTGTGCAAAAATAAAAGACCACCCAAAAACAAAAACAAAAAAAGCTTCATGAGGGCAAGGGTTGCATCCTCTTATCACGAGAGCTGTATGCCAATGTCACTGGCTTGGCCTCACTGACATCAGAATGTCCTTTCCAGGTCTCAACATGGACTGCTGATAATTAAAATGGCATTCACAACTTTTAGAACAATTCACAATGAACAAACATTCAGGTGAACATTTAGTGTTGTTTGGAAGCTCGAGAATCAGTCAGATCGCACTGTAGCCAAAAAACACAGAGGATACTCCTGCAGTAGCAGATTCCAATGGGCTTCAGTCTGATGGTGTCTCACATAAGAGCACTCTACCTACCCCCCTCCCCCTCCCCCTCCAACTATCCCAGGCAGTGCTAGTCAATCAGTGTTGAAGATTTTTTCTTCTTTAAACCAGTGAGTCATATGCCAAGTCTTGCACAGGAAAAAATATTATTAATATGCACAGGGAAAAATAATATTTGGTAAAAAAAAAGAAAAAAAAAAAAAAAGAAATGGAACGTTACAAGTGATGAACAAAAACATCCTAAATATGGGCTGAATATTCTTTGTGGGGAGGGAGGGGAGGGGACCAACACACAATTATCCCCATGGTGTCTCAAAGACTGACTGAAGCCATGAATGCACTTTATTCAGATCTTTGGGCATTTGTCATCATCATTTTACTTCATGTCTTCTTGGCAAATACCTTAATCACCATAATAACTCAGGACTCTGTAAACATGTTTCCCTTAAGCCTTAAGTTGCTTCTTTTAAACAATGAAAGCAGAGAATAAAGGACTCATTTTTACTGTCCATTTCATTTCAACATAAATCAGCCAATACTTTAATCCAAGAGCCAAACAAAAACATTTTAATAAGTGATAATATTGCTATTCATAAATAATTCTGCTCTGAAACTTCTGGAATAATTAAAGAGAGAATACCACATTGGTAAACACATATGCCGTGGTGGCTGTGGCTGTTTCTGTGCCCCCACCCCACCATCCTCTATACCAGCTCTACACTTTCACATTGCCCCCCAACCCAATCCCCAACACACACACACACACACTTTCCTCTGTTAAACAGCGCATACTGCGCCACTTCTGGCCACTTTAAGAACATGTAACACTAGCCAGATTGATCCCGAGTGCTCTGGCTCAACCGAAACAAGACTTTAGCAGCTTTTTTTTCCATTTTTCCTTTTTCATGCTTTTTTGCAACCCACCCGCTAGCATCCCACTTCACCAGCACCCACATTCTCCTTCTGACCATTCCTCTGCCCCCCCCCAAATATATCTATATCCTATCCATTGGATCCATCATTCAGACTGGCTGGTTCATACACACAAGACACACACACATGCACAAACACCACATCACTTCCGAATGTGAATGTCTGACCCATTCTTGGGTTGTAGTAGTTCCTCCGCAAGGGCCTGGTGAATCAGGAGTCAGGCGAGTGTAAATACACACACAGACACGCGCACCTACACACACACACACACACACACACAGCGTTAAGGCACGGCTCGCCTTTCCCCTCCCATCGCTTACTCCTTACTCGCGCGCTCTCTCTCTTCTCTTCCCCCCCCCCCCCCCCCACACACACACCCCTCACCAGGCCTAAATACTGATGCAGCTTCCTGACGGCATCTAATGTCAGGGGTCATGGTTCCAGAAGCCACCTGTGTTGGGGGCTAATGGGCTCCTAGTTGCCACCCCACCCATCCACCCACTCTCTCTCTCACACACACACACACACATATATATACCATATCACATCGCATACCCTCTCCTGTGCAAAAGGCTTCAGGAAGTCCCCTGATCAGGTAAGGCCTGCAGGTATTGCATTGCTCTGAGGAAAGAAATGATTCTAACAGAGAGATTGCGCTGGACATGTGGGTCGCTTGGCAACACTCCTCCATTGTAGCCTTCCTTCTCCTCTTTGCTCCAAAAACAAAAAATAAATACATCTCTTTCCTCCGTTCTTCTCTCAAAATACAGGTAGCTACAGATAGAATATATTCTTTTTTTGCTTTTCGAAAAAAATAAGTTTAATTTTTTTTCATATAGGTTTTTTTTTTCTCTTGTATAGTCCTTCAAAAAGATTTGCAGAGTGAAGCTCCACCAACTCCCATCTCTATGATGACATCACAGGGGTGTTCCTCCGCCATTGCCATGGCAACAGTACCTTTGGGATGAGAACGAGTAATAGAGAAAAGAGGAAGGAGTGTGGGGTGGGGAGGCATCTTACAGACCAAAGGAGAGTGTGTGAGGCAGGAGGAGGAGGTGTATTTGGGGGGGGGGAGGTCACGGAGGGAAGGGAGTTCTTTTTACCTCTTCCATATCACCCCCGCCTCGCTCTCACACTTTGAAATGAAGGTTTGGGCATCCCAGTGTAGTGGTCCCCTGGCACTCCCCCCGCCCCCCCCCCCCCCCCCCCCGTCCCCCATCCTCGCCACCGCCCGCTAGCGCCAGGACTGGGCCCGCCGCTGGTCGAACTCTGCGATGAGTCGCTTGATGTGGGCCAGCTTGTTGTGCAGGTACTCGCAGCGCTGCTTCTCCTCGTAGTAGTTTGGGTTGTGCTGGGGGGGGGGGGGAACAGACCAGAAACGGGCATCAGCAACCACACTCGCTTCACAACTGGCCCTCTCTCTCTCCGCACGCTTTAAACTTCCGCCATCTCACTGTTATTCTTAGGTAGTCTTAGATGAAAGTCAACAAATAACCCCACAAATCCCCAATTTCCATTCTGTCCATTCGAATCATCTCCCAAACACACACAGGAATGCAAATAATGCAAGGCTAAGCCCACTGACGCCTTGACTGATGACCCTGATGAGTGATGCTAAGCTTGTAAACCGCAACAAATCTCAAAGACGACAAGACAATGCAGCCATACACGGTCACTGTAAGGTGACTGAATAAACACTCACCTGTTTCATCTTCTTGTACTCTTGCAGCACCTCCTCGTGCACCTCCTGCATGGGCCACAGACACAGAGAACAGTTTAACAGATATACAGCTGATGAAACTATCGTTTTATCACATATCCCACACCACGCACCAGGGTCGTAGCTCCACCAGTTCTGGTGGCGTGCCGACCCACCTGGTACTCTTTGGATCCCGGCGTGAGGCGGCGGCACTGGGCGTCCAGCTGGGTGAAGCGGCGGTTGATGCCGTCCACCCGGGCGTGCAGCACGCGGTACTCGTCGTACTCGGAGTTGAAGTCGTCCTTGTAGCGCTGCCTCTGGTCCGTAGACACCACTGCTGGGTACTTACTGAGTTGGAAAGGGGGGGGGGATTGAGAGTTATGTGCTATTTTGACTAGACAACCGTTGAAGAAAAGCCTTTTTTAGCACAAGGTATTCATAAATATTGAAGTCATATGCCTGCTCCACTGCGAGTACACACATCTACTGTCCATTACTGACTGTGAAACACAGTGAAGTGTTGTGACTTGAGTGGAAAGTACAGAGAGCTGTAGGCTCTTCAACAACAGGTGCCGTGTGTGTGTGTGGAGCTGCAGAACCTGCTGACTGACATAAGTGAAGAGCCTGGGGAAAGACTGAAATCGTGCAAACACACACTCGCTCACACTTACATCACCTGAGGTTTAAGCATTTATAATTCAGGTCACAGTTTAAATGTGTAAAGTATGATCGCTTTTAAACCACCTAACAATTTAACCTACAATTACTTCCCATCCTCATCATTGCCTGCAGGGACTCTCACCCTTCACAAGACAGCGCAACCTGCAAGATGAAGAGCTGTGTGTGTGTGTGTGGAATGTAGTCTAGAGCGGTAACACCAAGCAAGTGTAACAGACAATAAAGGAACAAAAACCCAAGGTGTTAGGAGTTATTTACATTGTTATATTGTCTGCTCGGTGTAACTATGACTCTGAATGCTCATGATTTGTATGCAGCCAGACTAGGTGATGGCATTCACCTCATTAGTATGCACTCAGAGTCCAGACACCATCTACCGCATTGAATGAGTCACAGCTAGGAAAACCCAAGAATTGGAATGTAACCACAAAAAGAATGGTGAAGGACTGGACAGGTGAATTGGAATGCAACGACAGCAAGAATGATGAAGGACTGGACGTGTACTCACGTGATGTAGTCTGGGGCGAGTGGTGCACTGGACACTTCTGTGGAGTGGACAGTCCTGTCTTTCCCATCTGAAAGTACACAGACACATACAGGCTAACATTATAAATTGTGCGCACACGCATGCACGCACCAGTAGCAGTGAGTGTATTCCCTTGTGTGTCTGCATTACAGACACACACACAGAGCAGATTTGTTGTGATAATGAGAATGCAGATCTTGGTCCAGATGGCCGACAGGAGAGGTGCTGGAGCACGACTCCCGTTAGCTGCAGGCAGGTGGGGGAGGGGGGGTTCAGTAGCTGCCATCCAAGCAGCTCAGCAATCATGGGGCACTGTGTGCACGAAGCGTTACTGCTGCACTACCCAGGGACATAGCCCACAATGCGCCAGCACACTCACACACACTCGCAACAGTTCCACATACACTACACAGACACACACTACACACGCCAACTTAACATACACCCGAGTGCACTAATCCACACCTCAAGAAACAGTGCAACATGTACACACACACACGGCCCATACCTTCGTGTTCGGAGCTGGGACTCCTGTGGGCCGGCGTGTGCTTCTCCTCCGTGCGGTGCTTCTTCCTGGGCCTCTCGTCCTCCTCCGTGGTCACCACCACCACCGTGGCCTTCTCCTCCTCCCTCCGCTCCTCTATCCTCCTCTCCCTCTTCTCCTCCCTCCCGCGCTCTCGCTCCCGCTCCTTCTCTTTGTGCTTCTTGGACTTCTTCTTGGGCTTCTTGCTGCTGCTGCTGCTGACGCCGCTGTCGGGGGAGGCGCGGGCGTGGGGGAGCGCGTGGGCGGCAGAGGGAGGCGGAGGAGGCGCGTGGGCGGGCCTGACGGAGGAGGGGGGGGGGGCTGGGCGAGTGGGCGCGGGAGGCGGCGGACGCCGGCAGCGGCAGCAGCGGGCGGTCGTAGCGGTCGGCCGCCTCGGCGCAGGTGGAGCTCTGGTCCAGGGGCAGGTCTTGCGAGCCGCGGCCCTCGGGCGTGCTGGGCGAGTTGGAGGTGGAGCCGGTGGGCGGCGGGCGGGACGAGGACGAGGACGAGGAGGCGGAGGCGGCCGGCCCGGGGCAGGCCGCCGAGGGGGGAGGGGGCGGAGGCGCCGCGCTGGAGCGCCGGTCAGAGGAGGAGGAGGAGGAGGGGGTGGAGTAGGAGAGGGAGGCGGGGGGAGGAGGGGGTGGGGGGGCTCGGCTGGAGAGGTGGGAGATGCGCGGCTTCCTGGGCATCAAAGGGTCGATGAAGTCACCCTCTAGCTGGCGTTTCTGCTGTGTGTGTGTGTGTGTGTGGGGTGAGGGAGATAAGAGGATCAGATGAACAGCTTCATACATACTAGCTTCAGGTGTGAGATTACAGGTTCACATACATGCAAATGTCCCTTTAGGGGACTGTGCGTGTGCACGTGACTGTGCGTGTGCCTCACCTGTGGGGACGTGGGGACTGACTCCTTCGGCGGACTGGTGGATGGCAGGCTCTCCGGCAGAATACCCTTCCTGTAAACAAGAGTACCCTTTGAGCAGTGACAAATTTACAAAAACGCACAGAAAATAAAACACCCATTTTTCTTTGCTGAGGTTGTGCACTCTACAAGTTTAAATATAGAGTCTCTCCCAGAGAGGGAGCTACTGACAGAAAACACAAGCCTAGGCTTTTCGTGTGGAAAAAAGGGGCCCTTTCATAGCCCAACCATGGCCTCTTTCATGCAAATCACACAGGCAAGCTACGCTAGCACAGCGGCCTACGGGAGTCGCAAATGGAGAAAACATTTGCACAGCAAACTGGCTTAACAACTTAAGAGGCCCCAGTAATAAGATCATCATTTCAGGCGATAAGGACTGTTGCTAGAGGGCTCTTAAAGCACTTTATTGCATTGATATTGTAATTTGTGCCATTCAACAGGTTTGGCGAGCAGCGGCTAATCAGCGGGGAACAGGGCTGATAATGAGGACTAGAAGGAGACGTTGATGGCGTCTGTGAGATCAGATAGTGAATGACTGGCGCTGACCAATCATTAGCTGGGAGATGAGAAGCCTGATGGGAGCTAGCATCACTGTCAGACAGAGAGAACGGAACCCCCCCCCCCCCCCCCCCCCCCGCACACACACACTGTACACATGGGAATGGGTCTGTCCAGAGCCCTTGTAAGCCCTCTTTAGGATTGGGAGCAGCTGGCTAGGGTGGGTTAATGCAGGGCTGGACTGTAAGCTCATCTCCACAAAGGCCCTTTGGGATCAACCATGTTGAGTTACCATGGAAAATGAGCTGTGGGTCCAGCGAGCTGAAATCCTCTCCAGGTGTGCTTGGGTTTGGATTACCTGTGGCTGTAGGTGTGGCGCGGTGCGGCCCAACCACATAATGGTGAGCGAGTGTGTATTAATAGGGCAGAGGAGACGGCTGCACATTTCCCCAGACGACCATTTGTGCTATTGTTATGTGATTTACCAGTTACCTCTCTCTCTCTGTGTGTGTGTGTGTGTGTGTGTGTGTGTGTGTACTTACCGGGTCAGAAGCCGCTCCAGCTGCGTGCGCTCATCTTCGTTGTAGCCGGGCCAGTCCCTTTGCACCTCGCGGTAGATGAAGTCCTTTAGAGAGTAGGAATTGTCCTTGGGGTTCAAGTTGGCCACCTGTCACAGAACACACACGCAAAACATTATGGACACAGGCAAGGCCTTTCACTTTCAGCCACCACAGGAAGGATCAACAGCAGCCGTTAGAATTTCACTATCATGTCTGCATGCATGGGTGGATGGATGGATGGATGGATAGATAGATACACAGTAGCTTGCGTGAACCTTGACCTCAGACACTAGGCCAAGCTCTCAGTTTCATATCAAGTATATTTTTGCCCTATGCACACTCAGGAGACAGCAGCAGACCTTATTACCAACACACACTTAACCTTTTCGCTCACACACACACACACACCTCGACGTGCCAGCTGTCATTACTGTTCTAAGCAACTCCCAGTCCCTTATAGTCAAAACACTAGTATTACCATAACGGGTAAAAACTGGGCGGGACAGGAACACAACCAGTCGACCAACGCACGCACACACACACGCCTAAAAGTCCCCAGAACTTTCACAGACATTATGGACACCAGACACATGCCACAGTGCTAACCCAGTAGATGTTTCTAAAATTCCGTGGCAATATTCCCCAAGTCAATATATTGCAAAATGTCATTTTAGCAACACACACACAGAGAGTGGAGAGGAAGAGACTAAAAATAGATGCAGAGTGCTGGCAAGGGGAGGGCTATCGAGTTTCCCCCTCCAATCCGTCCGCGGTTTCAAATTCTTCCAACACCACCCCCCCCCCCCTTCCAAACAAGGGAAACAAAATAAAAGACTGCTCAATAAGTCAACCAACAACACTCAGACACAGGCCTAACCAATCCCACAGTGGTCTCCATCAGGCCGAGAATGAACCATAATGGCCATCAAAATAGAATCAATTAAACCACATTGGTTTGACTTGGAAGAGCCAGTTGTGGGCTCTGGACAGACATGTTTGCAGAAGTGGAGCAAAATACACAGATCAACACAAACTCTGGAATCAAATTTATTGCATAATACTGTAAATGATATGCTGGGGGACTGGTGCCACTGGATCAAATTCCATCTGAAGACGTTAAGTTGACCGCAAGCATGCACGGTCACCGAGCCTTTGCGCGTAAAAGCACGGCTATACTGTTCAACGGGACTATTTGAGAGTGCCTCAGTTCGTGCAGCTTCAGGACTTGTACATTCAGAATGTGGGGGTTGTGCTTCCCTACCGCTGGAACCGGTCGCTCTGCTAAATTAAGTGTATTTAAGGACACGCCGACCCAAAACTAAAACTTGACCACACAAATCCCTAAACAAGCCAGCATTGTACTCTCAACCAACCACACACACACACACACACACACACACACACACACACACACACACACGCGCGCGCACACGAGATGTTAAAGTACATTAACAACATTCCCCAAGCCATGTGCACTGCGTTTGTATACACCCCCTCCCCCCCATCCCTCTTTTTTTGACTACTTTTTCAGTGTGTGTGCACATCTGCAGATTGCATAGGCAAGATCTAAATAGGAGAAAACACAGAGGGCGAGTGTGTGTGTGTGTGTGAACGTGAGTGTGTCTTTCTCTCTATCCAGTGGGGGTATGAGTGAGTGGTTCAATGTATAGCTCTTAACTCATCCCGTGGCTTTAATTAGGGGTGAATGCAGGCCTTTGTGTGGCCCAAGCCTGGCTTCACTGAAAGGACTCGCACTGTAGCCTCAAATCATAAACACAGACTCGTTCACGCCTTCATCCAGGCTGATTAGTTCAACATGCTCGAGGACATGCTGTAAAGAATATGTGGGGGAAAGTGACCCTTTCAGTGAGAAACAGACAGAGAGAGATTGACAGACACAGCATAACTGCATGGACCTGATTAACAGCAACCCCTTCAAAGGCTGGCCCTCAAGCCATTATTAGGTCTTGCGGCGCAAGAGCAACATACCTGTGCATACAGACATACACTGACAAAAGACAGACGCACATAAACAACTCAACAAAAGTCACTGCGGCAACTTGGCGACACTGGAATTCAAGTGCAACACACGTGATTATCCCTTAAGCAACACTTCAAGTTATGTAGCAGTGCAAGTCATGTGTATACTTCTAACGTATTACTGTGTAATAAGCTGTCAACAGCAGGATTGACATAACACTGCTTGCTTGCACAGCCTGTTTTTGCTAGACAGAGAATGACCTGTGTTTGGTTTTTCTGATTCAATATCCATAAACTGCAGTGAGCAACCACTCTCACTAAAGCTTCCACACAGCTTCAGTACAGTCAACCGGACCCAGAAGTGGCTCGTCACGGACGCGATGGGCCACACAGTAAAAACTACGGGCGACATTAAGACCCAAATTAACTTCTGAAGTTCCCCTACAAAAACGCTTCCATCTTTGCCCATATAAGGTGAAATGCAGATGTTTTGCCCTACACACTGGTCATCTGCCTTCGAGTGGATTCGTTCTGTAATCTTCAGTATGTTTAGACGGCAAACTTTGCTTTTTTGCTACCGCAGAGCTAACTTGCAGGGCAACTTGAAATAGGTAGTTAGCTTTGATTAGCAACCGGATCTCCTTATATGGGCAAAGATGGCAGCTTTGGCGCACACACCCACACACACACACGCCTGCCGTCTTCCCTTTTAATGTCAGTTCCCTTTCCACTCCTCACCATGTAACAACAAGCAGGCACTGTGCAGTAACTAAACATCCATCTCCTCCAATTTCAGAGATGTGATAGCACCCACGGGTTTCAGCCTTCAAACTTAAATCACCTTTATCTTAGGATCCTATTTGCCCTCCTTTTGGCATTGCTGGAGGCCTGAGCCAATCTAACAAAGCACGCCACTTCCGTTCCCATCTTCCTGTGCCCAATTCACCTTCCCATCACCCCCCCCCCCCCCCCCCCATGCCCATTCCATGCCCACCTGTTGCAGGGTGCTGCCCAGCGAGCTGCGGTCCTTCTGGCTGACCCCGTCGCGCTGCAGGCGCGCCAGCACCTCCAGCTTCTTGTAGGAACGCAGGGCCAGCAGGTGGATCACGCGGTCCCGGTACGGCCGCTGCGCTACCGGGTTGTTGGTCAGGCACTTGCGGATAGTGCTAGCTGGGTTGATGGGCGTGGAGCGCTTGCGCTCGGGGACTGGGTCCGGGGCAGAGGGCGCCGGCTTGCGCATCTGAACGGTTTTACCTGGTGAAGGGGGGAGGGGGAGGGAGAGGTTACTTTGCGAGCAGGTTAAGAAGACAGGCGTTACCATGTACCATGTTAACTGATGCATGAACAAACCTGTGTGTTTAGTGACTTCTTTAACTGGTATAATAAAAGTTACACAAATCCCTGCTCTAGCCTAGCAAGAATACTCTAACAGTGTCAATAAAATTACCTGCCACACAAGTGAAATCAGAAAACACAGTTTCAGCACCTGAATGCGATCAACAAATGATAAAAGAATAAAATGCCGAGCTCTGGAATTTGAGCAGTGACAGGATTTCAATACCTGAAAAGCGACAGTGAGTGAGTGTGTGTGTGCGCGCGTGTGTGCATAAGCCATGCGCTTATGTGTGTTTGCTGATGAAGGCACAAGGTTCGCTAATCTGTAAGAGTGCACAGGTGTGCGTTTACAGCCAGGCTGCTCTCCCATACGTTAACAAATCTGCACATCGTCACATAAGGGATACCAAGAAACGGGATGAGATAACGAAATGGATGAAATTCCCTGCACTCCTTTGCATCTCTGCCCACCTCTAAGCTAGTTATCTAACAGACAAATGGTTCCTTGTGGCCTCGCTCCAACTGTGGCTTAGTTTAGCATACCTTAGCGTTCACTTTCCCCGTTATGAAATTCAAAAAGCTCTTTAATGGATTAAGGGCACAAACCAGATATTCTTCACCATGATGGGTGCCAAGTGACCCACTACAAGACACACACACCAGACGCACGGTTTCTGCTGTCTCACTGCCCAGGAAGCAGGTGAATCTCTTGTGTCACCGCTTAAGCGCATTACCTAGCGCATGTGACATAACGGAACTAGATTGGACATTAAACGCCAGGCATGGTTTACAGATAAAGCCAATGAGTAGCTTCCTTCCCTCCCTCCCTCCCTCTTGCTCTAGTCTCTTTAAAGGAAGCCTTCCAGCTTCCTCGTAGTGGCCCAGCAAGGATATCTGCACATGTTCCCGCACCTGGTGCTCACGTTCGCCACCACGGAATGCTAAGTTTCAATAGCAGGAACGCCCAGAGCGGTTGGAATTACTCATTATCTGATTTAGGCACAGTGTGTGTGTGTGTATGTACAATTTGGATGTCAGAAGCCTGGTGGACAACATTACTGTTCCTCCTTTCTGGTGTAATTCTGGGACGTGGCACAAGCCCAGGCCTGACTTCCAGAGAACTGGCGTCTCCTCCTCCCTGCTCCAAACCACTTTTCTCTCACTCGTTCTCAATTTTCTCTCACGCTTTTCTCCAACCCCAACCCCCCATTCCCCTCTCACTGGCTGCTGCTTCTTCATGCAAAGCCCCAAGAGGCTGAAACAGATTAGGGGATGAGTAACTGACTTTTCTCATGAGCAAGACACTGAGACTGCAGCAGGGTGTGTGTGTGTGTGTGTGTGTGCCCATGCGCCAGCTCCCAGGTGTTGAGACTGAAACTGTATAAAGAGCAGCTGTGTGCTTGGCCCAAAGGGAACCACACTCCTGCACAACTAACTCATCTAGGAAACATCAGAGGAGAAAAAACAAATGAGACAGGGTGAGTGAGTGTGAGAGAGAGACAGAGAAAGAGAGAGAGAGAAAGAGAGAGACAGAGACAGAGAGAGAGCGAGAGAAAGAGAGCGAGAGAAAGAGAGCGAGAGAAAGAGAGCGAGAGAAAGAGAGCGAGAGAAAGAGAGCGAGAGAAAGAGAGCGAGAGAAAGAGAGCGAGAGAAAGAGAGCGAGAGCGAGAGAGAGAGATTGGCTCTAAGATTCTTTTGTAAGAGCAGCATCTTCACTCATACAGCACATGGTTGTGTGGGAGAGACGGCGCCACAGCCACACATTTTTCGCCACACAGAGAACTTTAACGCGAGGTGATCTACTGGCTATTTATGTTTATAGCCTCTGCTCTGACCCACACGCAAATTACCGCTTAGTCCAAGCACTTCTCTCTGTCACACACACACACACACAAACACAGAGAGAGAGAGCAGCCACTAAAAATACCTCTGGCAGGTGAGACAGAGACAGCCAGGCAGGCACATAACACACCGAAAAAGATACCCCGGCTATGCAAAACAATTGAAGAGGCTTGCAACAGATTATCCACTGTGCAGCTCTCAGTTTCATGACTGTCTCTCTCCTTCCCTCCCCAATCACTGAGCAGAGTTCCATGGAGAGAGAGAAAGGTAAGCAAGAGAGATCACTTGAGTGTGATGGGATTAACTTTCACTTTGTTCATCTCACTGACCTTAATCTCACAGACCAGTCTCAGCCAGACACCTGATTTCCCAGTACCGATCATGCATATGAGGGTGTGTGTTTGCATAACACGCTAGATAGAACTGTCAATGCATTAGAGAAACTCCTCAGGCCGTCTACATGCCAAACAAACACCGCAGACGAGTTTCTCTAATGCACCGACAAATCTATGACAAGCATTGCTAACATGAAATTCCAGCGTTGCTCAGAGAGAGAGAGAGAGAGATGCTGATGGCCGGGTGGCTCCAGACTGGGAGGGTATTCCATCAACATCGCTAAAGGCCAAACCTGGCTTATTTCGATAAGCCTCGCTAATTTTAGCGAGAATTCCGTTCCATTAGTGTGGTTAACGTGAATCCCAGCTTGGTAACTATGGGAATTTATGCCACAGAACTAACCTGGTCCGTAGCAGGTTAACCTTCAAGCTAAATTAAGCTGTGTTGCAAAAAAAAAAGTCGGAAAACGAGTCCAAAAAGATGGTTCCGTCAACCTGTGCTCTCGTCACCTGTAGCCTACAACTTAAAAAATAGAAGTAGGCCTAGAATTTTTTTTTCCCCCGACAGCGTCATCAAGCATGGATTTACACAGTCACTAGCTCCAAAGAATGTATGAAGATTACGCGATTAAAAATGTTTTAACTTTTTTAACTGGTTCTAGGAATCTTGCTACTCAGTGTCACTTATGTTTGGTGGTGGTGTAACGTGCAGCGGGACGGCATAGTAAAGGAATTACATTCTTGCGTGTTCGCAGATTCGCTTCCCATACGAAATATTAAGGCTACATAGTTTATCACCTTGATAATGGCATTTTTAGTTATAATCTTTGATGAGACATATGTCTACTGCTGATAAAGGGTCATGCACATTTCAGGGTTCGTACACCTATTCCAAGATCAAATTCAGCTTTCAAGCTTTTCCAGCACTTTACAGCGGTGGCAAATGACGTATTATACGACTATACTAACTCAAAATGATTTTTACTTTTTTTAAATTTTTTGACAAAATTGTGTTTCTTAATAGCAGGAAAAGAAATTAAAGGGAAACTTAAAAATGTGTCACCTGTCTGGAAGTAGACTTTGCTTGCTATCTAACTGACTCAATATACCAAAAAACAACAAAAAACACATTACATAAATAAATAATTAAAATAAAAGAAAATAATCACTCAACAAATAACTGTCTCCTGTGTAAATAACTGACCAATAATCAATATCATGCTTAGATATCCATATAAATATCTACTATTATATCTAGGCTAGGCTACTATATGCTAGGCCTAGGCCTACTATTGGTCCAGACTCTGATATCTAATTTTCAGTGCAGGTTAGCCTTCACTAAATTTCAGCATAACATTTTGAGTAGGCCTTGAAGTCAGCCTTTGTTCAGGTCTGACGATTATTTATTTTGGACAATGGATTTGTGGGTATTGAACTTAATTTGAGCTGCGTGAGACACTGTGTTGAGTCATGTCAGAGGTAGGCCTTCTACAACTATGTGTTGCGTGACGGTGCGTTGATGCAAGGATAATTGTCTCGTCGGCTATTTTTAACTAATAAATGAAACTTGAAATTTGAAGAAAGAAAGGTGACCTCTATGGTAGATACGGACATAGACATGACTGGTGCGGTTTTGCATTCACATACCATAATGTTTCGTTTCCCTCTTCAACCTAACTTTCTCCTTGTCTTCCAATGATTGGAGCTAATAGCCTATTCAATAATATGTTAGCTTTAATGGCGACCTAGCTAGCAATGCATCTGTATGACCCTACATAATTTCTGTTCAGCAGTCCGAAATAGCGGTTTTCTAACCAACGCTTATTAAAACGGCAACCTCACTTCATGTTGGTGGTGCTGGTGCAGTCATCTCCGACTGTGTGGAGGGGGGGGCGTTGTCACGCATGAAACCAGATCCATATACTGGGCAGATCAGTCACACACGCAGAGGCGCAAGCAAGGACCATGGCGGAGAAGTTTTAATTTTAAACTCTCCAACTTTCTGCATCTAATAAGCTTATTATTCCGTCAGAAAGCTATTTGTGTCAAAAGAAATACACTTACAATTTTAAGCATTTTCAAGCACTTGATCCGAAATGCAAGCACTTTTCAAACCTTGAAAACGCAACATTAAAATTCAAGCATTTTCAAGGATTTTAAGCACCCGTACGAACCCTGACATTTGGTAGGCTGTTCAGTGACCGCTTTGCCAGTGGGCTATATTATATCTGATGCAAGCCAAAGTATAATTCTGTAGCCTATGCAGCTAATAATTAAAACTGCTTCATGTGTCGACGATTGTTCATGAATGTCAAATCCACTGTGTGCTACACAGATTAAATACTAGGCATAAATTGAATTGAAAGCCATTGCATTTCAGATTATTTTATTTCAAACACTTTGGGACTTATGGGAGACAATAGGCTATTATGTTGATACTAATTTATTTTATGACCACCTACACCTAGACAATAATTTGGAGTGAACACTTTTAATCTAAGAACGTAAGCTATAGATAGTTTTGAATATCCATATGCATATCCATAAGTTGTTTTTGAGTTTATACTATTTATTCATTCACTCGTTTTGTTCAAGCATATAGTCTATGTGTTAAAGAGTTAAGCAATTGATTTCAAACCATTAGCATTGTTGTTTTAAATGTATGCTTTCATCATTCTCCAATTTCTGTAGGCAATCTATTCTTTTCTCTCGATGTTAAATTTGATGACTTTCGATGAAATCAAACAGAAATCGTCTAGTGTTGTCTTAATTTTACGACATATATCATCTTTTCGTCAATCTACTGTTTTGGTCTACTGTTCTACTTTGTGCACGAGCAGAGATGAAGCTGACTTAAACCTCGCTTGAATAAACGAGGCCAAGATGCCGCTAACTTGAGTTAATGGAACGGCTTCAGGCCCAAGTGAAAATCTACGCTAGTTCAAGTCAGGCTATTTCTGTTAGGCGCCGCCTTCATTAGCGAGGTTGATGGAATACCCCCCGGGTGTGTGGAACCAGACTAATTCAAACCAATCCCAGGCAGGGCTGTGGGAGTCGCAGGGGGAAAGCCAACCAGCGACACATGGAGTGTGTGGTGGAGGTCCCGTCAGTCAGGCAGGAATGGGGCCTTAACTACTATTAAGTGATGATGGGTGGTAGCGTCACTGTAAAGTGACCTCTGTGTGTTGTGTGTTTACACAACACAGAATATTTTTTTTGCATACACATGTAATGTTTAAATTTTTTACATGCGTGTCTGAGTGAGTGTGTGTGTGTGTGTGTGTTTCAGGGCAGGTACCTCTGAACTGGCCACCGGGCTTGATGACTTTGGTGCTCTTCTTGCGCGAGTCCTCCTCGACCTGAGTCATGCGCTCGCGGGTCACCTGATAGGACTCGCTGGTGGCACAGACAGTGATCTTGTCCTGTATCGTGCCCAGAGACGCCAGGTGCGGGGTGCCAGAACTGTAGGATGGATAGACAGACCAACAGGGCACTCATTCAATAAATAGTCAATTTCAATGTAAATAATTATAAAATAATGTAAAATATTAATAGAAATGATACGAATGCTGATTGAGTGCATTTCATTACCACAAACAGATAATAGCCATGTAACTAGCCATGTCACCCATGATGCCATGAGACAATGAGGATCAACAGGTTGCAGAGATTACAGACTGTTTGGTATTAGTAATCATGATTCATGTCATCATGCTGAAATAACACACTGCAACCTCTTTTACATGTCATTTCCACCTGAAAGTAGCCTAGGTGACCAAAAGGAGCACCCAACCACATGAGAAAAGCCATGAGCAGGGCATCTACCAGTAGCCAAGGTGATATGCTACTCCCTGCACTTTCACATGTATGTGTGGCTTCAGAGTCACTCCACTGCAAAGTGCCTCTGCGTGGTAACAGATGGGAACGGACGGACACGCCGCATGCGGATCTTGGCCTATATGCTTTTACAATGGAAGCTTAAGGCTATCATTTTGATTTGAATTGGTACTTTTAATGTTATTGCAATGTGAACTACAGCTATTGTTAATTGTTCCTGCTAATGTAAGCTAATACAATAGACGGGCCACAATCATTTGTGCATTTCTTTTGGCTACACGTGTTTAATTCCGTGACGCTCACCGGCCCAATCCCAATCTCTTCCCTGACGCACTCACACACTTTGAAGCACGTTCCCGCAAACTTTGTGAGGGCTTAGGGCTGTCCCACTGCAAAATTGTGAAGTGCTTGAGGACTCGCTCGCACCCTTTCCCCAAGTGGGCGTATATGAACACTTTACTCAAGGGAATTACCTACAATTCATAGTGTTACGTAAACGTAACGTGTTATGTAGTAACGTAAAACACAGGGTTACCCAAAAGGAGGCTGGAAGCTCAGTAACCAATTGCCATAAAAAGGAAGCATGTTTGGAAACATGTTTGCGTAACTCGTTTTTTTTTTGTTGTCAATTTAATGATTTAGCATTTTGAACCCTTAGACCATCGCAAACAGGCTGGCAAGACAGCAAGCACAGCCTCATCACAGCTATGATGACTGAGGGACTTTCTTGGTGTCGCAATCATTACATTTTCAACACACTGCTCAGTGTGACTTGGGTATAGACTACAGGTGTACAAGGGTTTGGATAGGTTAATGATTTGGTTTG
The DNA here is from genome assembly GCF_018492685.1 of Alosa sapidissima. NCBI lineage: Eukaryota > Metazoa > Chordata > Actinopteri > Clupeiformes > Clupeidae > Alosa > Alosa sapidissima. Next base: position 7,281,563 of record NC_055969.1, on the reverse strand, counting down.
AACAGTACAGACATGTTGAGAAGGTGTGTGGTTTAGCTGCGGGTGTGCAGAACAGGTGTGCTGCGGTGATGACAGTTACGGGTGTGTGTGTGTTGAAGGGCTAGCTAGTGTGTGTGTGTGTGTGTGTGTGTGTTCATACCTGGACATGTACTGGTGGATACACTCGAAGCTGCCCTGAGGGTTATCCTTGCCAACATTTGACAAGTAGAAATCAAAGTTAGCGCTGTCAGGGGCGTCCATCCGGGGAATCTTAATACGCTGCAGGAACAAAAGAGTCAGGTCATAATCCACCAGTGCACACACACACAAATACCACTGCCTGCTTTGTAACTTCACACGGTGTCCTTTACATTCAGATGGATATGAATGCAGAGATGCATGTGTGCTTTTGTGATCAAACCTATGTGGTATGTCAGTGGTCATCCATGAGGTGCGTCTGCATGCGTGCATGCGCTCTGATGTTCATATATGGTGCTAGTAAAGAGTAGGTGTTTATGGCCATAGGGGTGGTGCTACTGTACAGGGTTATGTTTATTTGTGGTCATATGTGGGTGGCTGTGTTTGACCGATATTGTTTGCGAGGGGGTCTTCCAGCCTATCTGGTTGCTATAGTATTTATAGCTGTTCCTGGGCTGAACTCTTCCTGGAGTTCAAAGAGCAGCCAGTCACTTTCACAGGAGCAGGGGGGTGTAAGGGGGGGGGGGGGGGGCATGGCTGAGTGGTGGTGTCTGGGACTCGACCCACAGGCCACCATAAATAGCCCTTCCTCTCAGTTAACACTCACTGCTCTATTCTATTACACTCACAGACTTCTTCAACCTATAGCTTGAACACACATATGGTGGTAGGGTTAGAATGACTCAGCTTAAGTCCACTGCAGTGAAAGGCTCAGTCCAAGTCCAAGTCCCCCCCCCCCCCCAACCTTGGAGAGGCCACAGCCAACTTTGACCTGAGGCTGCAGTGAGCCGATATAGACACACACACTGGAGTGATTTAGCAACCTGCAGGCCAACATGGCTGTCAAAGTGGAGCAGGTGTACGCCAAATGCCCCATGGCGAAGCCTCGAGACATCCCACTGACTTCAGGGTTTCCCGCAGCACTTTGCAGTCAAGGCGGCCGCCTTGGCAAAACAAGCCTGCCGCCTTAACTACGTCGTCAAAAAAAAAAAACGTGTTACTTTGTCCTGTTTTCTCCCTTTCATTCCAAACCGTGACCAATGCCAATCTCCGTAGAACACATTAAAAAGTAAGAAGAAACGTGTTATGAATGGAAAAATAATCAGATTTTATAAACTTTACATATGTGATATGCCTCCGAATCAGAGCTAGTGAGCGGAGCTGAGCGGTGCAAATATCTCGCTCCTCGTTCAAGAATCAGTCAAATCTCGAACAGCCACAACTCTGTTTAATTGTCAGGTGTGATGAAATGCGTTCATATTCCACTTTTTATGTCAAACGTTGCAGGCCTATGGAAAGGTTTAGTGGCAGGGTTGTCCAATGATCAAGTTCTTGCTTCAATTTGTGTTTTAATTTATGCGACGCACCGATGCTGGGTTCATCCGTTTGGCGCAAGTTTAAAATGTTTAGCCGACTGCGTGATTTGTCATTTTCGTTGTTTTGGCAATTAATCCCGACTGATCCCTTTAGTTAACGTTGCCAAGCTTGTTTGTTGTTGCATTATCAGTGTTGCAGTCTTTTAAAATAAATGTTCTGAGTGAAATATATTGCCGTTGCTCTTAGTTCTTTGGGACCGGGGAGCTAAATTGACCTGACGCGAATTTGACCGGAGAACCGGCCGAGTAAACATTCACCTGCTCTCAGCACAGTGTTGACTTGCGCGTCTAACCGGAAGCGCAAGACTGACAATAGACGGGCCTAGGCCCGTCCGTGCCTACGCGTATGCTTTCTAAATTATTTAGCTAACTAGATCCCCATCAACAAACTTAGGCTATATGGCCAATATCTTTGAAATTTAACGGTCTTGGTTTTATTAGAAAGACAGGTGGGCATGCCTCAGACTCGTGGTGTGAGCGGTATGGGAGCGGAACAGAGTGGCCACTCCGAGCTCTAAATTAAAAAGCGCTCCGCGCTCAAATTCCATCCATATTACATAAAACTATAAAATGATCTAAACTTCATTCACTCTCGGTGTATAGATCAGGACAGACTTGCGGAACAGGCTGCAGGTCAACAGTCTGACAGCCTGCATGAAGATAAGCATTAATGGTCCAATAGTAAAACAGTGCAATTACCAAAGGGCCCTTTAAATGATCTTTGTAAAGCCAAGGAGGATGGCTTTGTAACGATGCTAGTTGTCAGCCCTGCCATAAGTAGTGACTGATCACATTTGCACATTTTGTTGTTTTGCACTTTCTTTTGCACTTGTTCTATAGTTTGTAATAGTTTTTGTTAAAATTGCACAAATATTTTGAAATATTTGATATTTGTATACTGTTGTATAGTTTGTTTGTTGTTGTTACTTTGTTAACTGTTATTTTGAGAAGCTGGTTATTTATTTAATATGTAGTGTTTAATAAATAATTGTTAAATATACAGAGTCTGTAGTGTATCGCACAAACAAGACGCCAACACACACACCTACGACCTACCACCTTGACTAACACATTTCCTGCGGGAAACCCTGGACTTAATGGGAAGGGCCTGAGTTCCAGTGAAAGTTTTTCTTAACACTTTTATTGCACTCTAACAGGTTAAATGGTATCAGTAAGACTCACCCCTTGAAGTCCCTGGAAATGTATAGTTGGCTGCGAGGACGGTACATTCTGAAAAAGACAAAAAAAAAAAAAAAAAAAAAGGAAATGGCATGAGAAACTGAGCGACAGATAAATGCAAATTTCTTTTCTCTCAGATCATGACATTTTGAAACATCAGAGCGGAGAGTGGAAATCTGCTTTAGAAGTTCCTCATGCTCAGGTGGAGCATGAATCGAAGTGTAAATCAACCAACGCTTTAGTCGGTCACACTGACAAAGTGGCATTCAGCAATCAGTCAACGCTTGTCATGAGCTAATCCCCTTTGAGCCTGCTCTTGTTTATGGGCCTCATGAAGGCAACAATTGGCTTCACATGAACATGTAGCCTCAGCTATATGGCAGCCAAACTGATAAGTAGCAGAAGCTTGTAGAACTAGCCTGGACACAGCTCCTCATTACACACAGACATCCACAGAAGGTAGCAGCAAAGCTAGGAGCTCCGTGACCACACAAATTCCTAATGAATGTCAGCAGACTAAGGTGGCCAGTGTGTGCGTGCGTAATGGAGGGTTCAAGGAGTTGTGAGATGGGGACAGACCAGGCAGAGAAGATAGACAGGGTAATGCAATAAATGCATTATTATACTCACCTTTTTAAAATGTAAGGCCTGGATCGGATTCCCTTAAGCCTGACATTGTGCGCTTTAAAGTAGACAGAGGAGTGCCGCTTCAAAGCATTCCACTAACTGGGGCGAAGATCAGTTTCACACAACTGTCAAGTTAAATCCATGGAGGAATCCGAGACAGTTTAAACATCCACACAGGTGAGCTTACCGTCTTCACAGTGTGGTATGAGCTACAGGCGTGGCATGCTACCTTGCACTTCACCACAACACAAGAGGCAGATGGAGTTTTCCAGTAGCCAATCAGATGACACGACACAGTGACAGATGCACCAACGCATGGGCAAGGCTTGGCCCCTGCACATTGTAATCATGCATTCTCTCTCTTGGCCCACCCTCGTCTCATTGCCAGATAGATTAACAATGATTAACTGGTAGAGAAGGCCGTGTGGTGTGTTTGTGGGGGGTGATAGAGTGTGCAGTCAAACACAGCATGAGATACTGTAAACACACACACACACTTCCCAGTGCCAAGCTCATACACACACCAGGGCCAACTAGGCAGACACATTTTGAAAAGTCAAGTATGGCACCATAGGAGAGCGCTTAACTATGCATGTGTTCAAAACACTCCAACACAGTAATCTAGTTTACATACACAAACAGCAAGAGGACAGAAACCTAAAGAGCAGGCTATCTAAATCTACTGTTAGCGAACGGAGAGTTAACGGACTCATGAAATGATCCGACGCAATATAAACATTTGCACACCTTGTGGTTTGATGCTTCCTTCTTTGGAAAAAAAGTAAATAAGCTTCCTGTTACAAGTCTGCACATAGATGGTTGCTGATGCTGAAACATTGTAAACAGCATCTTAAATGTAGTATGTCTGAATAGGCTGGATATGTACGGTCAGTTTTTTCACTACAGATTAAAGAAGAGGTCCAATGGCATCTTTTTAATAACATTCAGACCTGTCTTCACGTCAATGTCCCAATTTACAGGCTTTAGGATTATCTTCAGATTCTTTTCCATGACAGTCATACTCCAATGACAGTTAACACACCTGATTGCCACAAGCTGTTTAGGCACTCCACTATGCAGTTCTGTGTCCTGGGACAAACCACCCCGCAAACATGTCTAAGCAAAACTTTCACAGCACATCACCAACTAGATCATCTAAAGACAGCAGTGGGTATGTGGGTAAGAATTCTGTAAGCCTTTTTAGCTTGTTAGTTATTAGACCAAAACAGTTTACTGTTGCTGAAAAGCAATGACAGAATAGGCCTAGCTTAAATTGTATTGCATCAGTGCATCACACAGGTTGCTAAATGTTTATCTATATGACAAGCTATGTGGTTAATAGAAACATTTGATAATCGGCCTGAATGTGTCAAGAAAATACACAGAAGGAAATCACCAAAGTACTTTCCCCCTTTGGAGGCTAAAGTACAGACGGTTTACCTCCTGTTGAAATCTAGCAAAGGTGTGACTAAGGGACAATTATGAACAAAGTCTGTTGACATATAGACTTAACTGAAATCAAGAGATGACCAGTAGTGTTTATTCTCTGGACAGGCTCCTGCTCACGTAGTCACTGACTTTTCACTGGTCCAACAAATTATGACTAAACAGTCCAACGTCACTTCCTTCCTCAGAAAATCCTCCGAGAAATCAGATACCTTCGAGGTAACCAGTCGTCTGTGCACACTGAATTTGCTGATGGCACAAATGTCTGACAACTTCTACCGGCACTTTCCCGTAGCAAATAGCACGTAGCCCAAAACAGCAGTGCAAGTTATGGCGTCCTACATTTTTTTCCCCATTTCTTTATATTTTACTTTGAAGTAAACTATTGTCATGGTCATTCATTTAGATTTTTGTTATGCCCATTTAGCAATAGGGTTATCTTAAACCTGTTTTATCAACACATCCAGCTAATAGCCTAGTTTTCAGTACCTTTTAGCTAAATGCATGACACGTACTAAGCTCCATTTAACGAGAGGGGGCAAGCTGGTCCACGAGTACGTTCGCATTAGATTGCGTTCATGCTTCCAAATTATTTTATTATTGGCTGTCAAACTCACTATCAATTAACAGCTACGGTTAAATTCATCTATTACTCGGGCTTTGGATTTAATCTGTTAACCTGCAACTGTTTCAAAAGTTCAAGCCGACAAATTTACATGTCGAACATAGTGCTATGATTCTACTGATACGTTATTTAAACATGGCAAGTAATTAAGTTACAAATGCCGCACTAAATGCTATCTTGGGACATAAAGATCAGAATATGCCAGCTGCTAGCTGGTAGAGTCACAACTTTAAACAAGACCGATAAGCACTTTTAAATCAAGCTATTGCTAACATTTTGGTAAAGTTAGCTAACGTTTATGTCAGACAGCTGTAATGTTTGCCAGTTTTCTAAGCCTAGTCAATGATCAAGCAAGCAATATTAGCTGTAGTCAGCTAACACGAACGTTACCATCAGGTACATTTTCGATGGAGCCAGAGTTATCAATAACGAATCTATGTCGTATTAGAACAAATTTCGCATGGCAGTCGAAATTCTTCTGTCATTCTTGTAAGATATCCAATGACCCCCATTTTGGCGTGCAGGCCCATAGCCAAATATAGCTAAATTGATCACTCTTTGGCATACCGTTACTTATAAAAACAGCTTTAAGCACGGTCGCCAGCTAGTTCTAGCTAGGTCAACGTCAAACTAGCGTCATAAGCACACTTGCCAGCTAACCAACCAATCTATCTAGCTACTTGCAAATGATGGCTAACTTTGCATAGCGGATTTGAAACTTGCTACAGGGGTTTTAACGTTTGACCACAATCGTTAGCCCTAAAGCTAACTAGCTCGCTAAGCCACTGCAGTGAAACGTTTGTCACTATTTTCACCAGCTGTAAAATTACCTTTTGAGAGGCTAATTTCAGTCCGAGAAGGCAATCGATCCGCCATTATTTGCCTTTATGTTAACCAATGTTAGTTATCTTGCTAACGTTACAGTCTAAGATCATTTAAAACCGGTTTCAGAGCCCTAACATTATCGTTAACTTTCTGGTCGAACTGCCACGTTGTTAGCTCGTTTAAGTTGTATATGAAATTAAAATACGCCGACTAGTTGCAAATGTTAGCAACTTAACCCTTATCAAGTATTTAGAGCTAGCAGGCTGGCTACACGCCAATACAACCCAAACCTGCTGATATAACTGTTTAAAACTAATTATATTCAGGTGCATCTATCGATTACATTTGGCATATGGACTGGAGGAGAGACATTCGTTTAACCAGATTCAAGTTAACGTTATCAGTATAAGAGAAGATATATGGTGGCAAATGCATAAATTCTTATCACAGTGCTGTGTTGGCTTAACCTAACGTCTGAGCTGCCACTTGGCTTAGTTGATCGGTTGGGTCACTAGTAATGGTCAGTTAGTTAAAACTCCACTGTGGCCTTTACGTTATCATTTCCAATCCATAACTAGTAGTGTCACTTTTGATGTGGTGCTTAAATGTGAAATAACGCCGTTATCCAGCAGCAGTCAACAAACTGCGTGGCAAATGTCTCAACTCCAGACCAGAAAACTTCAGAAAAAGTGTAGGTAACAGTTTACTCCTTAGTTGTCGTGCTTTCTCATTCAACTTACCTTACAGTTTTGGTAGTTTTCTAGCGCTCGTATGGCTGTCTCCGTCAGTTTTACGTGCAATACTGTGATTTTGCTCGCATTCCGTCGGCTACAATTCAGTCCGTACCTCCCATCCTCGGAGAGAGCCGCCATCTTTACCAGCCTTCCACCATAGTCCCTCTGACGATTGGGCATATACTGAACAACTCTGCTTCGCCGGGACAGTGGAGGGAGGGACTCCCGAAAGGGTTAGTTCTAAAATTGTGAGTCTGATTGGCCTCTCATTTTTCTCCTACCTTCCCTTTAAATCTTCTGAAATGTGCAACAGTAACTTCTGCTGTGTACGTGCGACAGAAAGCTAAACTATCTAACTACCAGTGTTTTGTCCATAGCTGACAATGCCGCCTGTTTGTTTGCGTTTAACGATGCACGTGCTTGTAATAATCAGCTGAGAGACTGGTATCTACGTCATAGAACATCACAGATATCGAACTGCATGTGCACCCGTCTCTGATGTGCATCCGTCCTTATTGATAATAGGCCCATTCAACAAATAGTATAAATAATGGCAACAAACTAATGTAAGATGTTTCATCTGAACAAATAATATATAATATTAAAATAATATAAAATATTATGTTCTACCAGCCCTGGCCATAGTTCAGAGGAAATATAATGGGCTACAATCATGCAGTTAATCAGTCTTATCTCTTTGAGTCAGTGACCACGATGGCTGCCAGTGTTTTGGTGTGGTGTAACCTAGGATGGGTGTGGGACAGCCTGTGTGAATCCAATAGATTACTGATGATACCACACCCATACTGACAGTGTATTGAAGCAAGGTTTGTAGAGGAGATTATTCTCTCTCTCTCTCTCTCTCTCTCACACACACACACACACACACACACACACACACACACACACACACACACACACATCGACTGACACCTGACAATGTAGAGAAGTAACATGTTTTGTGTCAGGTGTGTGTGAGTGTGTGTGCACGCGTACATTTTCAGCATATAATGTGTGTTCAAACACTTGTGGCTCTTGCTCTTGTGGCATGCTACTGACAGATCTTCTGAGGAACAATGGCCCAGAGAGCGAGACTGTTTCTGGCACGCCAGGCCTCCTCTATCTGCTGCCCTGCCTTTCCTTCTCCCCTCAGCCCTGGCCGTTTGTTGACACAAGTACTCATTGTGGCCAGCTCAGAGCGCCGAGTGCGAGTGTGGGTGCAGCCAAACGCCTAGCCAGCCTGGCCGCTTTTCACACAGCCCGCTGCTAACGCACAATGAAGAATGGACAGGATTGTACTGATGCGTTTGGCAGCCATTGTTTGACACGCGAGTCACAGCCAGCGAGTCATAGGAGCAAGGATCTGAAGACTCTGGAAGAGAGAGAACAAGGGATAGAGAGAGGTTTAGAGATGCGCAGGGTCTTCTTGCGGTCTTGAAGGAGCAGAGATGAGATGGTTTAAGGCAGCTAAAATGAAAGAAGAACAAACTTCAGGATGACTTGACAAGAGTTTCAGATCAGCCAAATACTATTTTTTCTTTTATTTGTCTCGTGTGTACAATGGTCATCTTTTCTTGTCCCCTTCCTGCTGTTTGTCTTCCATAGTTCCCCATAGTTCACTCGATCATGTCAAAAGGATCTTAATTCTATCATTGGTTACCTGAAATAATTTGTTTTGGCAGCAAGTATATGTAACAGATTGCTGAACATGTTTAACCATTTGTACTTAAATGATTTATGTGATTTTTTATCTGTCTGACAGGCCAATAAAACGTGTTTATTCCACTCTCAATTAGTTGATATATCGTTCACTTCCCTGTTGAAAAAATGTGTACGCTTCACTGGTTTATTGGCATACAGACTTGCTGGCGACGTACCTGTGATGTTGGAAATGTAATCAGTTGGAGGAGGGCATTCATTTTCCATGTGTGTCACGGGCACATGGCAGTAAGGCCATAAGGAGAAGGCCATAAAAACAGTGTGAAAAATGACAGCTGGAGGTCATGAGAGCAGAGAGAAATGACGCAGAGATGAGGATTGGAAAATGAGACCATAGTTACTGTCTTAAAATGACACCAGTGAGGATACTATGTGCTCTGGTCTGGTGTTGGCAGTGCAATAGTGGCAATGTCCTTCAGCACTCACCTTGTAGACATCACAATAAAAATGGAGTTGCTAAGAGGCCTCCTAAAATCCTGAAGTATGGGTGGTCACAAATACTAATTCAAATTATGGTAAATGAGCAAATTATTGGCTCAGTGCTGGTGATGAGGCTAAGATGATTGGTTGCACAGGCTGTGACATATGTCTGCAGGGGTGGGTCTGAAGCTACTGGAAGAGTTCTTGGCTATCTGCCATCAGCATTTTACCTAGAACTTCTATGTTTAGGATGTGTGGAGATGTTTGTGTGCATGACTGTGCATGTTTTCACTTTATTGGTGGTGGTGGTGTGGTGTGTTTGTGTGTGTGTGTGTGCGCGTGCGTGCGTGCGTGTGTGTGCGCGTGTGTGTGGTGGGTATTGGGGATGGATATGCCAGGTGACATGCCCTTTTCGTGAGGATACAAGGTGACATGTCTTCTTTGTGAGGGCACACCACACTAACCAGGGCATAGTCACTCTGGCACTCTGGCTGCTGGGGGGAGTGAAGGGGGGTGGGTAAACCGCTGAGAGAACACCCTGCCCAGAACTGTGTGTCTCTGTTGTAGCTGAGCACGCTCAGTCTGATCCCAGTGCTGAGTGTGCAAGCCTGTGTGCTACACATGTGAAACAGCATTAGTCAGAAGCCTACTCTTATTATGCTCTCTCTCTCTCTCTCTCTCTCTCTCTCTCTCTCTCTCTCTCTCTCTCTCTTCTTAATGTCTTTTTTCATTTCTCCTGTGTCATTCTCTCCCTTTTTCCATCACCATTTTTATCCACACTTTCCTTCTTGGATTTCTCTTTCTCTCTGTCACGCATATTCACTCTCCCTTTCACATCCTCTCTTGGGGTCACTCTCCCTCTCCATCTCACCCCCCCCCCCCCCCTTACTTTATGTTTCCTGTGTGTGTTTTTCCTGGTATTTAAAGACCTTGAAACGGCAGCGGGGGTTAATGATTGAGCCGACTGCTAAAAGCAGGCATTTGCTCCAGTCACTCTTATCGCAGAGAGCCAACCAGCCCCTTTGGGTTGTATCTCGGATCTGACATTAATGGTTTGGCAAGTGCCTGGTCCACAGGGGAAAGATACACTTTACACAGACCCTCTTAGATTTCCTCCATTTTCCTCCAGCGGTTTGAGCACAACGATATGAAGACCCATCAACTGCAAGCGACACACAGCTAGATTTGATATGGCATTTTAAAATAGGCAGATATTTGGGTTACAATAAAATGATGTATGCATTTTAAAAAAACTGTGTAATTGACATATGACCGATCAAAAGAACTGAATAGCTGCTTGTGATTAATAGTGTATGCGGACAGGCATTTTGTTAACAAAGCAATTATGTGCAGTCAATGTTCCTTTTAACCTCAAAATAATCTTTTCCTCTCTTCCCCCTTAGCAAAATATCTTGCATTCGAGTTGTATTTAACTTGATGCCAGCAAAATATTCAGAAAATAGTGCAACAAAATCCACAGGCTGAATGATTCAGATTTTACACAAAGTGGTTATTAGCATTTAACTCCTCTCCCTTCTCCACACATCTCCTTCCAGTCATCTCCTCCTCTCTTCTTTCATCTCTGCTCCGCTCCTCTCCTGTCTCTCCCTTCATCTTTTAGCAGTTGAAAGAGCTCTTCCCCTGGTCCTTGAGTGAGGCGCACCGCCTCCCCAGCGAGATGACCCTCTTCTGAGGGACCGGTGGCGTCACTGGGGATTCCCACCAGCTGTACTCCGGCGAGAGCACGCAGGTGGGCCGCTTGTCAATCAGGTATCGGTTCAGGTAGCTCTCCTCCAGCTCCCGGGTCTCAATGCCCAGGGCGTGGTCCTGGAGGATGAGCTGGGAGCAGACCTTGGTCAGGGTCAGCACCTCCGAGCACAGGCCGCCGTACAGCTCCGAGGTGTAGTAGTAGTCGCCCTCCTCGTCCAGGACGCAGGCCCGCGAGTCCGGGCTCCTCTCGTACGGGTATGTGTAGGCGGGCTGGGCGTAGTGCTGCGGGTGTAGAGTGGCCACCAGTTTCCCCAGGATCTCCGTACCCACTAGGTTGGCGAACTCTTGGTCCACGTCGGCGCAAAAAATGTAGTCCACCTCTTGCTGGGCCTGGTTGTCGATGGTGGAGGCCCATAGGTTCATGCGTCGACGCGCCAAGCGCTCCCAGCCTGGCATCTCGGCCACGGGCACAACCCGCAGGCCGCGTCCCTCACCCAGCTCGGGGGCCGGGACGAGCCTGTTGGGGTTGTCCGTCAGGACGTAGTAGTTGACGGGCAGCCCGGGCAAGAAGTACATCTCAGCCGTTTGGAGGAAGCGCGTGAGATAGTGTGTGTAGCGGCCCACGGCGAGCACCATCAGCCCCACGCGGAACGAGCGCTGGGCAAACTCCGCCCTTTGGTGCGCTGCAGGTTCGCTGTCTCCCCACACCATAGGTGCCCCCCACATTGTCCTTGTAGGGCGATGCGAGGGGTCGTGACCTTTCCCTGAGCGGAACCCAGAGACAGACCTGATGGTCATTGGCCGCCTCAACCTTAGAAAATCTGTAGAAGGGAGACAGGAGCTTACACAGAGAATACATTCATATTATGTTTGTATTGACTCAAGAAGAGAAGGTCTTTGTATGCAAATCTGAGACTGCACTGATCAAGGAGCCACGCTGACAGGGTTTTAGATTTGTTCTATAGACCTTATGCACCGAAGACTCTTTACCCAGCTCATTTGTTTCTGGTGGGCCAGGTTGTAGCTGCCGCTATTGTTAATATAATTAGTGTCTACACGGACCCGGTTGGGTGTTGCACTTAGTGAATCAGCACGTTATGATGTAGAAGGATTTGTGCGTGTGTTAATATTGTTATTATTGGGGAAACAAGATATTCAGTGTTGGAGTGAACATGTGAGGAGCAGAATATAACAGCAGATACTGTTACAACACAGCTAACACTCCACAGGAAATAAATGAGCTGGCTTAAAAGCCTTCCGTGTATATGGCTCATTGTCTTTTCCTACCTCTTTGTAGTGTCACATGGTGTTGAGTTAGTTGTTACACATAATGTATGCAACACCTCTGTATTATGTATATGTACTTTATCTGTAAAAGGCTTCTTATTACAGAGCAAAAGATTTTATTACCTGGTAGCTTTTGTAATAATGATATCATCATTGATATATTATATCATCATTCCACAGTGTTTATGTGTCATTACATCTTTATGGAAACTATGTTTTTGTAATTACATTAAAATTGCTTTGTCATACAATATTTACAATATATGTGTTGTTAGACATCTTTATGGAAAGTTTATTAAGTTGTCTCTCCCCTGGACCCATAAAACTTTGGTAGACTATTAAGTACATCTTAGTGAAGTTTTTGTCTGAGTGTTTTTTAGCTGTATAGCCCTTTGAGTAAGCCACACAGCACTCACACATAAGCGCAGTGAGCAGCACGCAGAGCAGGAAGAGTTGTCTCCAGGTCAGCCGGTTCAGCCCTGCGAACAATACAGAGGCAACAGGTCAACGATCTGTGTTCTCTCTCGCTGAACACCAGCCCGCTACAGCACAGACAATGGCAGCCCTGGCTTTTTAAAGCTTGTTCACAATGCACTTTGTTTGACCGTGTGAATAACCTTACCCACGATGCTTTATGGCAAACCCTTTAGGGAGCCCAGTGATGCCTGGGAAACACATGGACATGAAAAAAAAAATGTTAGCCACGACACATTCCACGCTGTTAGCCTGCCTGGGGGATTGCTGTCGTAAAAAAGCCGCCTTAGCCCTGTGGGCGGAATGAGAAGGTGCAACATGTAAGAGACATGGAGACGAGTGCAGATAGGATCACTGGCAACATGTGGTGTGCCAGGCCAATGTGATGTAACACGTGCATGTACAAGCATCCACCCACATACACTGACAAATCAAAAGCATGTGCTGATTTACCCATAGATACACACACACACACACACACACACACACACACACACACACACACACACACACACAGGCACAGGCGCACACACACACACACACACACACACACACACACACACACACACACACACACACACACACACACACACACAAAATAAATCCACAGTTGTACAAACATATTCTGACAGTTCGTAAATTAATATTTCATTCGATATTCTCTTAAAGTTCTCTAAGCAACGCTACACAGTTTCTAAGCGAAATTTTTGTCACATACAGCAAACATCACCTCACCATCCTCTAGCTGCCTGTGCCCCAAGTACACTGTCTGTGGACAGCCCAGGCTTCAAAAACGGCAACAAATACAACTTGGTCCAGCCTGGACCATAAAAACATAACAAACTGTTCCAGCCAATCACCGATGAGATGCGTGTTTAGGAGAGTTTCAATTGCACGGGAGGGAGAGGGAGTAGCGAGCTAACTCTCAGTTTTGTTTGAATGTCAACAGAAGTGATGTTACCCAACATCGCTTAGAGCACCTTTAATTTATACAGAGATACAGAGCTTAATTTACATACAGTTACAGTATATCTCTCCTACTATCTTGCCTAGCAAAGTTTCTTCAATCAATCAGTTAACACCCTTGTGTGTGTGTGTCTCTCTTTCTCTCTTTCTGCGTATGTGCATGTGTGTGAGAGTGAAAGTGTGCTCATGTGCTTCTGCATGGAAAAACCAACAACTCACTCCTTCCCCTCTCTCCATTTCTCCCTGTGCATGCACTGCCAGCAGCTCTCTCTCTCTCTCTCTCTCTCTCTCGCTCTTTCTCTTGCATGCACATGGACATATGCACATACACTCCAATAACAGAAGTGTGCAGCAATTCTTTTGGTACAGTAAAATAGACATATACTGTGCTGAGGTGAAAATGAGCAGTTTGAGAGTGTTCTGAGTTGCAACTCCCTGCGAAGCATGACAGGAATGCTCCTTTCCGAGAGAGAGAGAGAGAGAGAGAGAGAGAGAGAGAGAGAGAGAGAGAGAGAGAGAGAGAGAGAATAGAGAGAGTCTGGCAGCATGTCAGCCTGGGAATCCATCAAACCAAAAGCTAGCTCTGCTTCAGCACTTTTCCCAGCTACTCTAGACTTCTGCTGGCTTTCAGCGTGCAGCTCTGATTCATGCACAGTAAAACAAAATGGCTTCTCTCTCTCTCTCTTTTCTATTTTTTCTCTCTTTCTCTCTGTCTGCTCTGTCTCTCCCTTCCCCACCCACCTCACACACATCATAATGTATATACATGCACGTTGCAAACAAACCCTACAGTACAGTATGTGACTGTATTAATGGCATGTATAATGTTACAGTTTGTTTGGCCCTCTGTCTTATTTTCTCATTTTTGGCCTTAGGCCCACCATGAGGCTGGGCCTCAGCGCGTAATTGCTGATGAGCTGCACTGGTCCACAGGTGTCTTATCAGCTAAAAGGACCACTTTCTCTCCTGCTTTGAATTTTTGATACATACATAAATGCACTCACCCTGTTTCACTCCTAGCCACATTGCATTACAGATAACTGACTTGGACCCACCCTCCTGCTTGCTCTCATTCCTTGTCATTTTAGCTGAAGTCTTGGCACAGGGTCATAACTGTAATAGCACTTTTTGAGGAGCAGTGGGAGATGGATGGGGAAGGGAGGAGGGGTAGAGAGAGAGAGAGGGGGGGGGGGGTAAGGAAAAGGAGGGGATTTGCAGAGACACAAAAAAAGACCAAAGATTCTGTACCACTGACCTGGAGGCAGCCTGAAGGTTGGGAAGAGTGCCATCTTTCTTTCGTTTCTCCTTCTGAATGTCTGTTCAGTGATGTCTGTGTTTGTTAAATGAATTCTTTTCTCATTATATTCCCTGGTTCATTTTCCGGGTCTTTCAACTTAGCCCCAGGCTCTCCTTCTCTTCCTTTCTTCTCCCTTCTTTCCCTCCGTTCTCCTTCCCTCTTCATTGCTTCCTCAATTTCTTACAGGCTTCAGGAATCTGTTCTCCTGGCGTAGAACCAGAGTTACCAGATGGGGGGAGAATCAAGAGGAGGAAGAGAAAGAATAAGGAATATAAAGGACAGAGTTTGTAGAACTGCAAGGGGACTAAAATAGAATGTCACGGTGGACTCTCACCTGACAACTATGCTCTCAGATCAGAAGACTGACCATACCAGAAGTGTATCGTCTCAATCAATGCTGTTTTATATAAACAACAGTAGGCTAGTCCATTCACAGTAGCACTTCGGTGTGGGACTCTCATATTGCTAGTGATTGCTTAAGGCTCATTGCTTGAGGGCATTCACATACCATAGCTTTAATGTGAAACATTAGCACAAGCCGCGTTTAAGCTTGTAAATATACTTCATGTCGCCTACATTTTTGAAGAGAAACAGTGTATATTAGAAACACTGACACAAGACACAAGACAATCTCTTGCCAGAATTATTTGGAAATATATGGCCAAACCATTGTTCACAGTCTGTTACTGGAGAGCTAGCACCCAATGTATTTGTACATTTGAAGAGCAGAGCCAAACACTCTCCCATAATGTCTGTATTGGAGTACTGCTTGACATCAAAGGCCCATCCAAATCCTGGAAGCCCTATGTACATTTTGCATGCATAAAAACATCCAACCAAGCAAAAAATAGTTTGGATATTTCAAAATGGCTCTGTGTGGGTATCATGTGTGACACACAACGGGTGAGAGAAAACAGATACATAGTTGGATACACAGTGTCACAAAGTGTCCCCACAGAGTTTTTAAACTGCATGATTGCTCCATAAAGGTTCTGTGTATAAATAATATTAATGTCTGAAGATTTTTTTACCTTCCTGTGAATACCTTACAGTTCAAAATATGTATAGAATATATCATCCAAAAAATTACAGGTCAATGCCATCATTAGAAATTAAATGCTTTTGACTGCAAGGGTTGGACAGCTGTGGCTTGCCCAATCTTGACCATGTTCATCTTTTGAGGATCCAGTCCTTTCCTGTATCTCATAAACAGTGATGACATGTTCTTGTTTACTTTTATGGTCAGTCACACAACCTGGTTTTGCAGAGCTGACTGTAATTAGCAACTAGTAAAGTTCCTCTCGGAACAGACACTAAACACAATCATTCAGAGAGGAGCTACACTAGGCATGTCTCTACAACAGTTTTATTTCAGGATCAACTTCAGCACATATTCATTCAGAGAGGAGCTACACTATGCTAGGCATGTGTCTAAAACGTTGGCAGTTTTATTTCAGGATCAATTTCTGTATTCTTCTCCCTTTTGGCCTACAGACATTTGGCTGTTTGTCAGAACTGAAGACTTGAAGGAAAATCCAACTCATATTTAATGATTCCCTGAAATCCCATTTCCCTTGTTAAGTGCCTTTTGTGGAAAGTGATAGTGTGCTTTTGTGAGTGTTGGCATTTGTACTGGTGAATGGTGGAGATGGTCGGCAAGTAAAGTAGGCTAAAGATGTCATATGTCACCACAAGGGGGCACTACAGACTGAAGACTGTGGGGATGATGCCATAGACAACCTTGTGTGTGTGTGTCTGTGTGTGTGTGAGAGAGAGAGAGAGAGAGTGAGAGAGAAAGACAGAGAAAGAGAGAGAGAGAGAGATGGGGAAGGGGGGTCTAAGATACAAAGGGATACAGGGAATTTTCCATCATTACCCTCTACTTGAGGACTACTACTTTTATTCACTGAAAGTGATATCCATCTATTCCACTCCTGCTCTTTCCCCTCACTCATTGCTTGTATCCAACATCCAGATGCTGTTTTGCTTACTTTTGTGGGTGTTTTGTTTTGCACAGACACATAAGGAAGCTGAAAAGCTGATAGATATACTGACACATGCAGGACGCACAACACATGCACATGCTCCCACAGAGTAGCACTGCAGCGCCCCACTGCAGGTCCCCCCCAACAACACACGTAAGCCAGCACACTCACAGCACAAAGTCTTTCACTTGCAAGGTAAATTTACAGTTTATTATGAACAAATTCCAAGGTAAATCTCAATAGCACATCACTATAAACTGTTTCAGGGGATTTCTGAACAGCGTTAGATAGGAGCATCAGTCAATCCAGCAAGAAAAAAGTAAAGATTAGATATAAATCAAAGAAATGCACACTGACTGGAATTATGCATAAATTACAAGATGAATTCACTTTTTTTCCCCCTCTCGATCACTCAACCAATCTCTCTTCCTGTGCACTCTGCCCTTTGCCTTTGGCAGGAAGGTGGGGAACTGAGGAACACCCTCTCAATCCAGGTCGGAAATGACTACACAAGGGCAAAGAGGTATCAAAGGCTTAAAGAAAGATCTTTGGGAAATAAGACCCAGGTTGTCCCACTGCAGTAAATGGATCTCTTGGCACAACCCAGGCCTCATGATTTAATATGAAGGATGATAGTTGATTTTGGTATGAAGGATAAGAAGAATGTGGCCCATCAACACAAACCTTTAATGAACAATAACATTCCTGAACCATCAGATTGATGTGTCATAAGTAGGCAATCCTATAACAGACAAAACAGACTGCAAATCTGGGAGGCTGCACTTAAAGGAAATATTTGAATACATATTTCACAAACTCATCCGCATTCTTTGAATCTTGACAGAACACCACACCGTGGGACATTTAGCATGTTCTTTAAGTGGTAGACAAATGTAAATGTTGGTATCAGACATGAACTTCGTAGACCTACTGAGCAAAGCATCAGTCCTGTATGATTTCTTACACTGTTCAAATGGCAGCACTCAAGCCTGTTTGACAGAAATGCCAGAAAACACACACAGGCACATTCGATTCTTTAGCACAACAAAAGAGGAGGGTTTATTGATAGATAGTTAGTAGATAGTTAGTGAACATTATCAAGAGTCTACTTTAACATAGAATGAGAAGGTGATGAAGAAATAAAAATCTGTTGGTATTTAGGGTTTTCCCATATAGGTTTCTAGATCATAAATATTTTATTGTCTTACACTACAAGGCTCTCTTAGAAAAATAAACCATCTTTATCTAATGCACTTTTAATATAAAATTAAACCATAGTCAATATTAACCTGTCCAGGAAAGGAAATGTGTTTTTGAACGTTTCAGAAAAAAGATTGACAGATTCAGATACACTGAAATATATGTCTTAATTGTATAAAGCAAATCCAACCAAGTCCTAGTTGTTGAAGGTAACACAGTTACAATGGAACTTAGTCAAGAGATACTGAGGTAATAACTCAAAGGCGAATGCAAAACTTGCCAATCTTGGAAAGCTGGTATTGGCTGAAAATAATGGCACTGTGCATTTGGAAGTGATAATCTTGAACTCTTAATTCGCTAAATAACTTTTGATAACCTGAGAGGTGGCCTCTATTCAGATTTTAGATTTAAGACGTAAAGGAGCTTAAGTTGGCATTAAGGTGCAAAACCTTTCATGAAAGTAAAGACAGGCTTCATACATAAAGAGATATACCCTGTTGAGTATTCTTTCTAAAATGTTATATTAAATATATAGAATACAGAATATAGAATACATAGTTGTTTTGCTAAATGGCATAGATTTAACTCAGTTAAATCTTTATGGACAGTAAAGTGTCGAATATAGAGTGAAACCTCAAACACAGGTAAAAGAAGGTTATACAAAACAACATACAATCATTGTCTTTTGTATAATCTAATATATACTTATAAAGAAACAAACAAGGAATTTACTCATTCTTAAGTTTTGCATGCAGCAGCAAGGGACAGAGTGAAGTCAGCATGAGATGATTGGATAAAATCAGAACAGGAAAAGTTGTGCTTTGGGACACACCAATCTGAGTGCAGTTAGCCTGGTCACAGGAAGTACTAAACAGAGATGCTACAACCAAGGCCTCTGTTCAGTCACTTCCCAGGGAGAGTTAACACTGAAATCCATGTCATAAGATTTCTGTTATTCATAATAATAACGCTGGCAGTTCTGAACTCAAAGTAATGCTATGCTGTGCTTGCTAAATAGATGTCTATACGTTCCGACTACTTATTTTTGTTTACAGCTGGCAAAATAGCCACAAACTATCTTAACAATGACCTTGTCAGTATGGTCAACCTTTTGGGTGGCTAGAAATCTTGAGACATTGGATTTTGTGGCTAGCTTCCCCTTCACAAACTATAGTATGCAGGCTATGTGTTGTCCACAGACTGCGATGAGACAGAAAGGCAGGCAGACAGACTGCATTCGTACTGACAGGCCAGAATGCTGTGGGCTGGAATCAGAGGTGCAGAAAATGACCTGTTTGGAAGTGTGACAGCTTCTCCTTCCACCAATCCCACTCCTCCTTGCCTCCCTATTTTTAATTCTTTTTTAACCCTTCATCCTGCCGCGCTGATCCCCTTCTACCACGGTTCTCTCCGTTCTCTTGTCACTTCCACTTTATCTCACCAGTCTCTGACTATTTCTCTTCTATCCCGAAGCCCCTTTTGCAGGCCTGGGCAATATGTCCTTTTTCATACTCGGGTATGCTTAGACATTACACTGGGGTGAACATTATTTTGACATAATTGCATGTATATGGCTGTTCCATATACATATTGGTTGGGGTGGATTTATCCAGTCAGCCACTGAAGGGTAATAACAGCAATTAGTCCATCAACTATTTCAATTGCATTTGTTTTATTTTATTTTTGTTTTGCAGATGAAACCATCCTGTGCCAAGAGACATCATTTTACTGACCTCTGGTGGCCAGTGCTTAATTCAAATACAGTGCCAAAAATCAAGTGTCCGTTCCTCAGCAAAGGCTATTAAATCTTAAGAGGATATACCCTTATGCAATACCAAACATTAAAAAAACACCCTAGCCTAAAATAGGCTGTCAGTGTGTCCAAATGGTCCAGTGATTAATTCTGGTTTATTGCCCAGGCCTACTTCCTCGTCCTCCTATTATCACTTACTCTTATCTTCCCGATGGTAACATTTCCTCTTGTCATCCCTTTCTCATCCCTCCATCGTACTCCTCATCCTCTCTCCTCCCCCCATTCCCTGAGTCATTCTCCTTACCCACACCTCCTCTCCTCTTCCTCTCCTCCTCTCCCTCCAGCATACACTCCCCCAGTGCTTCTCACCTCACCTTCCTCTCCATCTCCCCCCTCACTCCTGCCATCCCTCGTTCTCTTACTCTTTCACACTTGCCCTAGAACCCATTCCCCTCCATCCTTCGTTTGTGAATTCTTCATATCAAGCTACCACTACCCATCCCTCCCACCCCCCACCCTTCCCCTCGTTTCTCCCTCTCCCTCTCCTCCTCACTGTGAGTTGTCTGTCAGCATGTCGTACAGGGCCTGGATGAGACGGTCGTCGCGGTGCCGGTAGGGCTGGTTGCCGTAGAAGCGCTCGCTGTAGTCGCGGTACAGACTCTCCTCCGGCTCCCGCTGCTGCTTGAGTCGCTCCAGCGCCTGGTAGAACTTCTGCTCAGGGATCCGCTCCCTCTCTTGCTCCCTCTCTCTCTCCTTCTCCCTCTCCATCTCGCGCTCCCTCGCTTCCTCCCTCTGTTGGGTGCGGGCGGCGGAGGCGGGGGGCTGGGGCGGGAGCGCGGGGCTCTGCCGGTTGAAGGCAGATTGCAGGAGGCGCAGGAGAGCTAAGGAGGAGGTGGAGGAGGAGGAGGAGGAGGAGGAGGAGGAGGGAGGTGACTTCTCGTCAGGGGTGGGGGAGGAAGGTGACTCGGGGGCAGGGGGCACCTTCTGGACTGGCTTCAGTGTATGGGTTTCCTAAAAGATAGAGAAAAGTACTTGGCACTTAATTCAACAGCTCAACAGCATGTACTTTTTACTGTATATTTGTAATCTTACTTATACATTTATAATGTAATAATTAGCCATTTATATAATAATAAACAATAATAATAATAATAATAATAATAATAAATACATTTTCTTTATTAATATGTTGTTACATAGTAATGTTTTGTTTGGATAATTTTGTTATTGCCTTCATGTACATTGTGTGCTCACTTCTGAAAACGCGCTCACACACACACACACACCTGCATCATGGCCTCCATGTGCTCCACACCACGGCGGTCATTCTGGACGGCGTTGTAAGGCGTGTATACCCTCTGCTTCTTCATGTGATCTGGACGCTCAGAGGTTCCGTGGAGGATTAACTTCCAGCTCACTATCTGCCCCTCATTCTCCATACGACCAGACTGAGAGAGAGAGAGAGAGAGAGAGAGAGAGAGAGAGAGAGAGAGAAAGAAAAAAAGAAAGAAAGAAAGAAAGAAAGAAAGAAAGAAAGAAAGAAAGAAAGAAAGAGAAAGAGAGAGAGTAAGGCTTATTGCTGTATCATGTCAGTGAAAAGAACTGGCGGTCTGTGAGATTAATGGATTGAGTGTGGTGTAGGGCAGAGTGATGTACACAGACAGAGAGAAACACAATGGCAGATCATCAAATATTCAGGAGTCAGAGAAGGGTGGGAGAGGAGACTCACGGTGTCGGTGATCTTGAGGGTCCAGGTGCCTGCGGGGTCTTCTCCCCAGGTGTGAACAGACATGAAGTCCCAGTTTCGGAAGCCATTAGTGGACGCGTCTCTCTCCCGCTCCGCCAACAGCACTGTGGTGGTGCCTGCACATATGAAAAACCTCTGTTAGTGTGTGTGTGTGTGTGTGTGTGTACCTGAGGGGGATATGAGTGTACTGCAGAAGTGTCCCCTGGTGTGTGTGTGTGTGTGTGTGTGTACCTGATGGGGAGGTGAGTGTGATGTGCAGGTCTCCTCTCCTGGTGTACTCTATGCTGGCCTCCAGCTGCACATGCTCTAGTGAGGTCACAGCGTTCTCCTGACCAGCACAGCCCTTGGAAGGGATCTCTATGGTGATCTCTCCAGCTGCCTTCAGGGGTCTGAACACACACGCACACGGACACACACACACACGCGCACACACGCACAGGAAGAATATGTGTTTTTAATGATGCAAATTCTTATGGACAACCAAGTCATGAGATCCTGTTCTCCGGTATGTCAACATGCATTGGCAATGGCAAGTACAAACTACACAGTGAAAAAAAAGTGTCTATAACAAACAATAACAACACATATAAGACAATGTAGGCTGAAGTCAGTGTTTTTGGATGAGACTTTTATCCTGTGTCATATTGTTGTGGTGACCCATTCATCATGCATGGACAACGTTACTTACTTCCCTCTCATCACTCTATGTAAATGATCCCTGATCTAGTCTGTCCACTCATTCACAGGTGACTGAACAGGATGTCCACTCATTCACGGCTGACCGAACAGGAACACTGTTGCCGAGGATGCCACAGGCTCATGTGCTGACGAGGGGGCTGCCCTCATGCCTTCCCTGCCTCACCCTGGCTGCCGCCTGAGCTGTTTAGGAGTTAATCCCACAGACATGAATGGAGCGTACACTTCCGAACCTCCGAGTGCTGGATTAATAATCCTGGTGGATTAAAAAAAAAAAAAAACGCAGCATCTACTACCCACAACCGGACACGGCCCTGACGTGATGGTGACCGACCGACCGACCACAACTGAGCCAGGTGATGCTTGCCCTCGCGGTGGCACCGACGCTGGCATCTCATCACAAATGACAATGACAATGACAATGGGAGATTAGTGGGCCAGCACTGATTAGTCTGGTATTAGTCTAGTGAAAAAAAAACGGGATGTTTCCGCTCTGCAGTGGGCTCTCATGCTCTCAGATTAAAATCATTTCATTTTCATTTTGTGAATTGGGTTACATCATTACCAACAATGTGTGGCTTATTGCAACCTTGCTAGTGTTACATTGTTGTTGATTTTAGTATTGTTTAGTATCCGAAGTTTAGGAAGTTAATTTTAAAAAACTGAACGATACCGATAAATGGATATGGTAAAATGGCTTCTGATCTCTGTGTCCACTCTGACTGAGGAGATTCCTAATGCTTACATCTGTGGTGGCTTTCTAGAGAATGGGTTTATGATGCGCTTCCTGCTTTAGCAGATTTTCCTGAAGCAGACCACCGGATTATTTAATCCCACAGGGGAGAACACCCATCTGCTCAGGTGCACTCATTCATTCAGTTAGTCATACCACTGAATCACCAAAAAAAGACATTCACAAATAGCAGAAATCACTTCATGTGTTCACGCTCACCATCACACTGAAAAAGTGTAGGTGAATATTAATATAAAGTTAAACGAGCAGCCTGATCTGTATGGTTTATCCTGTTGTAAAGCATATGGACACAGACAATGTTTTGCTGCAACTGTAGATATGTGCAAGTTGAAATGATGACCAATCTGAAATCTGAAGACGTGACAAAGTTCTAGCTGGTCTCAAACCATTGTAGACTAGTTGACTGGTTCACACTCATAACTGTTGGTCGACTCCTGAGTCAACTCAGAAAGAAATTATAGCATGTCTCAAAAGCACTGCAAACCCAAAATGACAATATCACCCAATGTGTTTCTGAGAAAAGCCTGTTGTAACATGCAGCTTTAAATAAAAGGCAGATCTGTCGGGTTCATGACCTCGTGGTGCATCAGAGGGTTTTTAACATCCACAGCACCAGCTCATCGGCTGCTGTGCACAGCGGGAGGTGATCTTACATCAATACATGGACCCAAATCTCATCTCTTCTCTCTCTCATCACCGACAAAGAAAACAGAGACTTAGGATGGGCACACAACACACACGCACACACGCACAGCAAATCCGTGTAGATCATTTGCTAGTATGAATGATACTGCATTAACATGCATAGCAGCAGATGGCAAAAAGGAGTTGAAGAGTTTATCTTGTGTGTGTGTGTGTGTGTGTGTGTGTGTGTGTGTGTTTTTATGTTTGGTACATATTTACTGTTATGCGTGTAGCTCTGGTGTGCCTGGTCTGGCTGTAAGCCTGCATTCTGTACAAATTCTATTTACATGAATGTCTGCATTTCCTGCATTAGTGTGTAATGGTGGTCTTCACTTAATGAAATTACACTCTTGGATGGGTTTCTTGGAATTTCACTGCACTCTGACTGCATTACTGGAAAATGTTTCAAAATATTCTAAAAATACTATTGCAGACGCATTTAAACTTCAATAAACTATCGATGCACATGGACATATCCAAATAAATAACTGAATGGCAAATCATTATTGAACAACACCTTTCTTCTGCCAGAGGGAAGAAAAAACTGCTACTTCCAATCTCCCAATCAAACCTGCAGCCCCTAAATGTGACGATGCTGTACATGGCTGCAGAATACAGGGCATGGGACAACTTGTGCAGTTTTTCCATCTAGGTCAGATGTATGAGCCAAAATTACTAAAAAAATAAAGCACTAATCCAATAATCCACACACCCTCACTCATTAATTCATTCATATGGATGCTATCTCTTTCTCTTTCTTTCTCTCTCACACACACCTGGGCTGGAAGGTCTCATCCCTGACGATGCACTGCTTCTTCTCCGGCACGTGCTTCCAAGTGGCCGGGTCAGCCAGGTCCACCAGGGCTTTGGCGTTCAGGAGGCCGAACCCGAACCTACTGTTGACCATGAGGCCTGCTCCGTTCCTCTTCCAGCCTGGGTTATTGGCCAGTGGGTCGAACTCTGATGTCCACACCACGATGTGCTGCAGGTCTCTCCAGGTGAGATCCGGACTGTGGTGTGAAGAAGTTGAAGGTCTTTACTTATCCCTATAACTTTATATACACATTAAATAACGATGACTGTAGTAAGTCCTATATAACAACTATAACAATGGCTTTTGGGTGTGACTAGAGACTATGACTAATAGAGCAGTAAAGGTAACGACTACATAGTTGGTTAAGTCTGTTGGCTATTAGAACTGGGACAAAATGGATGGTTAGGTGTGGAGGAACACTGCAGATGGACGAACATAGACGTACTTCTGTTCGAGCGCCAGGGCAAATATCCCAGCAGCCAGCGGGGCAGAGGCAGATGTGCCCGTGTGTGTCTCCGTACACTCGTTATGCAGATCAGCACTCGTCTGCAGAGAAACAGCCAAGAGAGAGATTAATCAGCACAGACCAACACCACCACATATGACTCAGCAACATGGCCGCAACATGTGCTATGTCCTATGTGTATCTTGTGTGCAAGAGACTAAAACAAACGGATTCCATATAGAAAATAAATTTTAAAAAAATGATACACACATCTTCAGTCAGTATATAAACATGTGAAATACGAGCACTAACATGACACAAATTAATATACATGTACAATATGTATTTGATTATAATGATATACTGACATAATATGCAGTACAAGTCGTGAAACAGCCAATACAATTAAATATGAGTCAAAGTGGGCCGAACCGATGACAGGGAAAGGGCAGAGATGATGGACAGACAGGAGTGAGTCACATCCACACAAATGCCAGGGATCGATGGCATCGTCTAGTCAACACCCGTCAAACACGACTCCAAGCTGCCGAGTCGAGCCTGGTGCTTATTTTAGCCCCGTTGTTCTTACCGAGTGCGGTGACAGTAAGACAAGCAGGGGGCAATTTTTACGTGGTGTAAATTTCATGCCATATAAAGTTTATGGGGCGAGCCTGGAAGAGTGAGTCTACGGGACTGTCTCTCACTTCACCCAGACAAACAGAAGGGGGGTTAAGAGAAAGGAAGATGGACGGACAGAGCTTATGGAGCTGTCAAAGACTGGTGGTGAACGAGAGAGGAGGGAAAGGAACGGAAGAGTGAGTGAAACAGCAGAGAGAGACAAAGGCTTTTTGAGGAAATCAATAAAAGCAATCAAAGAATGCGTGGTAGAGTAGTCTTGGGAGAGTAGCCAATGGGAGGCTGTATGTGAGAAATGGAGGGAGATGGAATGGAGTAAAGAGAGAGAGAGCGAGAGAGAGAGAGAAAGAGCCAGAGAGAGAGAGAGAGAGAGAGAGAGAGAGAATAAGTGATGGGGACAGAAAAACAGCCAAAGCATATGAATGAGCACGATGAGAGGGATGGCTGAAGAAGGACAGCTGGACTCACGATCCTCTGGTCAGTGTAGTCTCCGCTGCTGTACGCGGTGGCCAGGGTGGAGGAGCACTTCTCGGCGTACCACGGCGACAGGCCTTGCTGGGAGGCACTGCTGATGGAGATGGTGAAGATGCTGTCAGTGTAGCCGTCGCAGTCACAGTTATCGCCCTGGCGACCACCATTACCAGAGGCCCACACAAAGATAGAGCCCTTCCCATTTCGGCCCTGAAATAGACACACAGACACACACACACACACACAAACACACACATTCATGAAACACAGATGAATATATGCATATTAATGGATTTAATTTGGTTAATCAACCCTATGTGTGTGTGAGACGTTAATTCTCCAGGTCATTCCGCCCGTACCTTCTGGATGCCGTACTCAAAGGCTTTCTGGGCCAGCCGACCGGGCCCCTCAACGGTCTTGCCGTCATCATTGGGGCCCCAGCTGGCGCTGTAGATGTCCACATGGTTGGGGTTGAAGCCGATGGAACTGGCCTCGATGGCGTCGGTCACGATGCCGTCCAGCATCCGGATCCCTACAGGGAGAGAGAGAGAGACGGGAAACACAACAACGGTTAATGCAAGTACTGTAGCTAAGTGATCTGCTGCATCTTTATAATGATGTACCAAAAAGCTAAATGTGATTTGTAAGCCATTTATGGGATATTACACATTTTGTCATGTTACATAAAGAGGAATATTGTTTGAAATGCTACATTCTGAATCACTCTGAACCAGAGGCTCTGCTTAATGACAGATGTTAATGTTGATGATTCAATTATGTAAATTGTGTTAGATGTGTTCAAAACAGACCGAAGCATGGAGGAGATGGTGTAAAAGATTTGGGGAATTATGTAATTACCTGCAGCTAAAAGTCAGGCAACCCTCCCTCTCGTACCACTCTCACTCTCATACATAAAAATGAACCTCAATCTGATAAGAGTAGGAACAACAGTTTTACCTTTCTCAGTTCTCAGAATTCAATTAAAGGTTAATGTTTCCACCATTACCCTCAATTATTCCACGATTAACCCTCTCTCTCTAACTCTCCCTCTCTCTCACACACACAGACACACAAATTCATTCACTCGTGGTATGCAGCACATACACACACACTGTAATGCGTCTGCTTACCTCCAACCTTGGAATTGTATGCTATCCCGACTCCACATTTGTTGTTGTCAGCCTGCATGGCAATTTCACCAGCACATCTAGTACCATGCCTAGGAGAGAGAGAGAGAGAGAGAGAGAGAGAGAGAGAGAGAGAGAGAGAGAGAGAGACAAGGACAGAGAGAGGGAGAGAGAGAGAGATCATAAACAAATGAGTTCACTGAGTATACAGCAGATAAGGATATTTACAAACAGATAATATAGACAGAAAGAGAGCACTTAAAGAGCCAGCATAACTCATCTGATGTGCTCTACACATGATCCTGATAAAAAGCCCTGACTAAAACCACAGGACTGAGAACAGACGTAATACGTTTCCTTTTTATGCACACTCTCAGTCTCACCCTTTCCAGCTCAACAAATGTATGATAAAGCATGAAGAAGCAAATCATCACATTAACAATACTGATAATCATGAATCTTTAATCTATTTTGATGGCTCAAATATAAACCATGAGTCTAAATAATTAGTAACAATACAGCTAAATATAAAAAGCTGATACAACCCCCAACACACACACACACACACACACACACACAGTGAACCACTTGACTGTCTTGTTTGATAACATTGTGTGCTTGTGAGGGTGTCTGTTGTTAAAAGCTGCAGTAATGACAGGCCTTCATAGACTGATTCTCCCTCCCCAGTCTCCACTGAAATATAAATGAGTCTGTATGGCACAGGCGATTACACACATTTCGTACCCAGCTCTGATAACTAACGAGTGGACCGACACAAAGGCAGAGATGAAGAAGGGTGTGTGTGTGTGTGTGTGTGTGTGTGTGTGTGAAACCACAGCCAGCACAGCTGGCAGGGAGTGAGTCATCCAATGAAAGGCTTTGTCTGAGAGAGAAAGAAACACAACAGACAGAGAGAGAGAGAGAGAGAGAGAGAGAGCGAGAGAGACAGAGAGAGAGAGAAAGATAGAGCAAGAGAGAGAGAAATTAATGAGTGTTTTTCCTCGCCGCTGTGGCTCTGAAATAATTGTTGCATTGCGCAGTGTGTGTGCTCCACGTGTCCTCCTGACGCACTGGCTCTCCACCTTCACAACCTCTCCTGACGCTCCACTGTCCTGTCTGACGACTGTCTCTATTGGTCTGAGTCTGACTGTACTGTATGTCTTGTTATTCCACTGTTTTGTTTACGGCGTTTCCACAGTCTTTCCTCCTGATGTTTTGCCTTTGTGGATACACTGCTGTCTCTCTCATATTCTAGTCTATGCTACTTCACTGACAACATTTAAATAATATGTTCATATAGAGAATGTGTGTATTTTCTATTCTTCATGTTGACTCTGCTGTGATGGTCCACATCTTGTTTTCTTTTTCCCCTCTCTACTAGCACCGCTCGATTTCCTTATAGCCTCGTAGACATTTTATAATGGAGTTAGACTGGCAAAAGGAGGAAAAGAAGGATTATTTCACCATAATGGGAAGAGATATTACATAATGCTGTTTGTTGACTAGAATTTAGACACTGACTACAGATGGACCCACTTTGAGATGGGGAGTAATGTGTCTGCCTCAGAGTTTAGGATACTAGTTTGGGCTGTTGAGTTCAATTTTGAGCTTGTTACACAATCAGCAGGAGCAAGCAGTGGGACGGAAGTGGATTACACAGCCATGTGCATGGAAAGCAGACCTTCTACCGTGGTCATGTCTTCCCCCCCTCTAATTCTGCCTCCATATCACACATTTTTTGTGTCACATGACATATCCTTCAAATCCATATCTCCCTTATGCCGTCTCAATCATTTTAAAGTCTGTCCATTTATATCAATTCCAACACATACAGTAATTTCCTGTGTATTAGAAAAACAAACATTAATACCATATTAACTGCCCCCATGTATTAACCTCAAAGAATTTTTGCAAAATCAATGTGTAAGCCGCGGCTAATAGTTGGGAAATTACGAAATCAATGCAGGACAAGCAGCAGCTGCAAGGAGGCATACTGAAGAGTCTAGTGCTGATCCTGTGTCTTTGAGGAGTTTCAGAAAGGAGTCTGTATCTATAAATGGCATCTTCTCTCCTGCATCACCAGTGACGTAAGCCCAGACAGAGACAGAATCTCCCAACGCTACCAAAACAGAGCACACAGTTCCGCAGGGACACACGTGTTGATAGGTCACTGGTAATACCATCTGATAAATATCACTGTATAACTGTGAAATGCACAGTATCTTTATACAATCTAACACATCATAGCCATGACACTTATATGTATTTCATTAGGACCTTTCATAATCATCTATGTGCACATACATCATTCGGTTCATTGCTATGAATAAAAAAATCATGTGCTAAAATGCTAAATACATTAGAAATGTCATGGCATGATGACACTACTGAACATGTGTACACAAATGTAACAACATGTCGATGCCCTGACCTTCACAAACACAGCCGCCTAACATCCTTCTGCAGAGCTCCTGATATTATCTGAAATACTGAATGCTACACGCACAGCCCATATGGCTCCAGCTGGTGGACTACGATTTACTGTATAGGCACTGCGTGTGTAAGCAGGATGATGACTTAATACCAATGCTGATGTCATGCCAGAGTCTACCTACAGCAAACAAATTCAAATGAATTTTTTTAATCGCTCAGTCAAAAGCTTTTGGGGAAATCTTCTCAACTGTCGTTTTATCAAAAGCCTAAAATGTTGTTACTGACTGCATTAAGTGGCATATTACGACTGGAATTGATGAAACAATAACTGATAACATCCATTTATAAAACCACCCACCTACTCCTAGTTCCTAGTTTGTTAATGGGCAATGACTACATAAATAGAATGAGCAACTTACTTATTTTCATTGGTGGAGTCGTAGCGAGGGAAGGGGTCAGGGTCATTGTCATTGAAGTCATAGCTTGCTGCTGGGTCCTATGGGAAAGGTAGAGAAAGATAGAGAGGGGAGAGATGCATGAAGCTAGCATCAAATGTTTCTCAATGTTAGCATTATGCAGAAGGCAAATGGAGGAAACACAGCATCAAATAGAAGACTTGGCATTGTGTAAAGGGAACAGAGCTAAGGGACCAGAAACTAGACTGTAAGAGACAGTCTACAGAATGGAATAGTACATCAAAATACTAAGCAGTTGTCTTAGCTAAGATACAGTTAAGAGAAACAGGATGAGCAGATTGTGCATAGGACCATACAAAACAAACTATCCCAGCCTAAACTATTATAGAGATGGCTGAGAAAAATATCCCATTTGCTCGTGTGAGAAATCAGACCTAATGCTTGTCCATTAGTCTCAGGTGGTGTGTTGCCGTCTGCGGAACTGATGTGACGGAAAAGGTTTTTATACTGGTGAGTCAGTATCGCTATGACGTCAGCAGCGGTCGAGTGAAAACAGTCACTTCCTGTACATGGACACGGTCCATCATGATTATATTGCCCTGAGGTCAATGCATAAATGATGAGTCATACCATCAGTGCGATCTATTTGGAGCAGAAGTCCAGTATTTTATCATACATTTTCCCTCTTTATTATCTGTCATCTTTGGTCTCTCTCTATCTCTCTTTCTCTTTTTTTTTCTCCCTTTCTTTTTTACACAGATGAACTGCTTAATATGGCCTTTACAGTGAAACAACAGGTATTCGAGTCTGATTTGCTTTGTGGGAAACATGGAGTTCACAGCGGAGCCAGAGATATATATACAGATACATATATTCCCATGTGTCAATCAAATAACATAACCATAATGCTTACAATGCTCACTTTACCCTTCTGGGCTCTGTACATCTGAACATAGACCTATCTAAAACTCAGTAACCTAATGAGTAGTGTTTGCCTCTACGCGAGCGCGCATGTGTCCAAGTGTGCTGTGTGTTTGTGTGTGGGTTAATGAAGGGCTCTCTAATTGAGAGTGGTAATTACACAGTGAACAAGAGAGGCTCCATCTGTGTGTGCTCAGCACATCCTATAACTGCTTCCTTTATGTCATCTCTGTGTGTGTGTCTGTTTATGTCTGTGTGTTGACATACCCGGCAGTGTGTTTTACAAACAGAGCTATCCTGCCAAGGCCTGTCTATAGTGCTTGTACGTGAATTATGTTGGGGCAACCTTGCTGGCGTAAAAGCACTTCAATCTCATCTAGTTAACCTGTCCTCCTACACAACAAAATATGACAAAGCTAGAGTACAGTCAGATGTAGAGTACATATCATACGAGTGCAGTTCAAAAATAGCACTGGAGCACTGATGCTCAATGAGACTGACAGGATGAATCGCTCTCAATGGTTTAAGTTTTTAATATTCCATTAGGCTGCCTTGCGTAAAGTGCAGTGAAGGATTGTGCTCAGTATGTGGTTAATTTGTGTGTGTGTGTGTGTGAGTGAGTGAGTGAGTGAGTGAGTGAGAGAGAGTGTGTATGTGTGATTGTCTGTGGTTGGGCTGGAGTTGCCATGGGAACAGGCATACGTTCAGCAGCATGGTTGCTGCGGGCGTTGCCTTGGCGACAGTGGACTTACGTAGTTGGGGTAGATGTCGGTGTGATTCCACTCCAGCCCGTCGTCCAAGACAGTGATGACCACGCCCTTCCCAGTTATGCCCTTCTTCCACACAGGGATCACGTGCAGGTCAAGCTTGGGCAGGGAAGGAGAGGTACGCGTGTCTTGCTGGAAAGACAGACACAGAAAAGAAGAAAATGAGTGTGAGAGATGGGGGGAGAGAGAGAGGTGAAGAGAAAGCTGTCGAAAACTAAGCAGAGAAAGGGAACAGGGAGAAGGAGATAAAGGAATTAGATGACCTCATCCAGCCAGATCAGATCAATAGGACACTATAAGCTACTGAACAACACTGTTTCTCTCTGCATTTTGACAAAAAAGCAAACAAGTTTCTGTGTGATTATTGTACAAGAGGGTCAACACTGGCCGATGCTT
The DNA here is from genome assembly GCF_018492685.1 of Alosa sapidissima. Lineage (NCBI taxonomy): Eukaryota > Metazoa > Chordata > Actinopteri > Clupeiformes > Clupeidae > Alosa > Alosa sapidissima. The sequence goes on along the minus strand of NC_055969.1, from coordinate 7,249,456 downwards.
TTTCAGAATCCGATCACTGCAAACACTATCGAGGTCGAGCTTCTCTATGCAGTCGAGTGCATGGGGATGCAATCTCCCCGTTTGACCTTTCTAATGGTCAGGATGGTAATGGGGCATAAGAAATAATAAAGGCCTTTTGTCTGGGTAGGACACCTCTCTTGTCCAATCCAGCGCTGCTGCCAGTAGATTACACCACAGGAGTACACTGGAGTACACACTCCTAGTGATGGAAGTCATCAGGATGCACACTTGACTCACCACTGAATGACTCACCACTGAAAGAGCACTGAATTCTTTGATATACAAAAAACATTGGATGCAGGGATATCTGGTCCCTTAAAGGTGTTGGGTAACGTCACTTCTGTTGACGTTCAAACAAAACAGAGAGCTAGCTCGGTACTCCCTTCCCCTCCCTCCCATGCAATCAAAACTCTCCTAAACGTGCATCTCGTCGGTGATTGGCTGGAACAGTTTGTTATTTTCTTATGTTCCAGGTTGGACCAAGTTGTTTTTGTTGCCGTTTTCGGAGCCTGGGCTGTCCACAGAGACCATGTGTATTCAGGGCACAGGCAGCTAGCGGATGGTGAGGTGATGTTTGCTGTATGTGACAAAAAATGTTTTAGCTTAGAAACCGCATAACATCGCTTAGGGGACCTTTAAAAAAAGCCAAAACCACATAAAACATCAAATAATACCAGAAAAGAATAAAATAACCTAATAATCACATCAATCATGAATGCAATCTCATGCATTTTGCAATTTAATATGTTGTCCTTGTGTGCCTATTTAGAGGCTTAATGTGTTACCACACTTAAACTATTAAAAATAAAGTATTGGTTCTTGTTGTCTTGTTGCAATTTACAAAACCTCTGTACAATAAAAAAAAATAAAAAAATCAACAAACAAAATTGTCATAATACTAAATTAAAGATATTGTACCCTATCTGACTCCTGATGTAGGCTATACTCCCAAACTACATATATAGAAACACCCTGCTTACAAATTAAATCTTATAGCCAGAGATTTTCTAATGAGGAGACACAGCACTCAAAAAATCCTCCATAGAAATGCATGGGGTTAGTTTGTAACGCCGTTGTCTACACATATCCCACCCCTCCCTCAGCAAAACGTCGACATGTGAATACATTGAGCCAATCATGTGGTGTGATGTGAATACATTGAGCCAACCATATGGTGTGTTGTGAAGACATCTTGCCAATCATGTGTTGTGAACTCGCCGCTGGAGCAAGATTGGTGTCGTGAAGCCTTGCGCACGTGCATTTCTGCTGAGTAGGATGCCCGATGAGTGCCCAAAAAGTGTTGCTATATGGCCACCAAGTGGAGGGACTTGCCTAAAAGGACTTTGTTATAGCCTACACACCGGCCTGTGACCTCCACAAGTGATGTGAGCTTGGCTACTAACAGCACCATCTCAGTCATCACCATCACAGGCTCTGGCCTAAGTACCAATGATTCCCATGCAGGGGAGCGACCAAACTCATCAACACAAAGCACTTCTTGGATAAAAAAAACAAACAAGTGGACTGCAATAACCCAACTTAGCTACTGAAATGAAGGAGATTGACATCATTATGGTGAAATAAGATGAATTTAATGAAAACAATAAATCATGGCATCCAGAACTGAATGCACACTACTAAGTGTACAAGGTAACAACCAAACAATGAATTGCCACAGATGACAATGGAATGTGAACACACACACACACACACAGGTTTGTTTAGTAAGTGTCATGCAGTATTCATGTAAGTGCCGTGGAGCGGAGAAAGACTCCCTTCCACTTATCATTAGCATTTTAATGAGCTAATCAGCTGGAGATGGAGAGGAGAAGAAAGCCGGAGGAGGGAGGGTAGAGAGAGACAGACAACAAGGAAAGATGGAGAAAATGGAGGGCATCACTTCTCTTGCTTTCACTCACCCACCCACCCCTCACACACACACTGAAGAATGAGTCATCGCTGCAATCTCCATTTCAAGGAGAGATTAGCTATCGGGAGGGGCAAAATAATCACACTCACACACGTTTCTATACACACAAACACACTCACGTGCATAGACACACAGACGCGTGCGAACACACAGAAAAGCGTGTGTTCGGTGTGTGTCGGGCGAACATACATGTGTGTGTAAGTCTGTGCAAATTCAGTTGAATTCAATTAATCTCTCCTCTCTGTTGGCTCTTTAGAGGTGCATGACTCATCTACTGATTCGCACATATGCTTTCTACATGTGAGGGCCTTACAAGAAAACTCAGAAAAACACAGAAACAGATATTAAGCTGTTGACATTGTGTGAGGGGTCAAACTGTGAGTTACAACTGTGAATTATCATGTCCCTCTCAAGGATAATAAAATTCTGGAATTTTGTGCAATGTCAATGTATTTCAATTTCTTCATTCTATTAAAGGTCACATGAAAAAGTCAACTAAGCTGGTGTACAACATCATTATCACATATTCAGCAGACATTTTAAAAGTATATTGAAAATTTTTTATACAGTGATGTACAGTAGTAACTTGTGAACCACTCAACTGTATTAATCATGATTAATACAGTTGAGTGGTAAAATAGCGAGTTCGCTGCCAAATGAGGACAGCCCACTACTTCAGGTGAAAACTAGCACTACAGCCTGCCCTACTTCTTATACATTAAGCACATTTATTTGGTCTCACATGTAGCAAAATTATTACATTTCTCAAAGTGATTATATTTAGTGATTGTAACTTAACATTAGTTTAACATTCAACTTTCCTGGATTTTCTCAAGATGTTTAAATGGTGATCAATGTCTTCCCACACACTGTCTGTCATCCCTATTTTGTCAGACTTGGGTAGCTATCGGACATTTTGTATTTCCGACTGTGAGTGAAAAACTGGTCAAATATACAGATTCATGTTTTTTTCCCAGTATTTTTTCCAGTAGAGCTTATTCCAGTAGAGCTAATTTTCAGTTAAACGTCTTTACAGTCACATGTTTTGTGACTGATGTTCTTGTGGCTGACAGCTAAATTTCTGAAATATGTCTTCTTATAAGACATAGCTCAGAGCACAGTTATGGTAAATGAGCCAGCCGCGATCATCTGAAAAGGCTATATTTAAGGCCTCTGAAGCATGCAATTTACTGTCTAGTTTTGACAAATTGTTAAATGCTTTTCCCCCCCCACTGAGCCTACAAGGCTCTACTGTATAGTTGATATCATTATTAACACTCCTACACTCGCTATCTTTTATGTCCACCCCTGTACAACACAGCTATATCATTCACTTGCTGCACTTCTAAGGGGCCAAATTGGTTTAATCAACTGGCATCCTTACTGTCTCTATTTATATTTCAAATCTCACAGGTTTTCCGACTCTTACTTCAGAAGAAAAAAAAATGAAAACCAGGCCAAACTGGACAAATCTGAGAGGCCAGATAAACAGCACGATTCAGAGAAGTCTCACTGACGTCGAACGTCTCTCAAAAAACCCTGTGCACAGCAGGTAGAGCAAACGTGGTGATTAAGTGGCATAAGAGTGCCGGCTGATGAGTGTGGCAAGTGGCCATTTAAGAGCAATTCCATTAGGGAGGCTAAATCAGTCAGGATGAAATAAAGCTCGACTAGCGCAGGTGACTCAGACCGTAGACTCGCTGCTGTAGTTTAGGGTATGTGGCAGCGAATTTCATGACTCTCTCTATCTCACACACACACACACACACACGAAACCTGAAGCCACAATGAACCTAAGTGTTACTCGTGAGGACCACAATTGTAAAAACTGATGCAGAGTAATGCAGAACCATAGCATGTCTTAAAGCTCTGTTGATCCCAACAGACTAGTCTGTTGTCTGTTTACTGTGATATAATCTTTATAAGCTTCATTCCATAGAATAATACGTAAAACACACATATTATATATAGTAAATATTCTGTGAAATAAATTAGTCACTGCTCAAGTGGAAATTCTAAATCTGGGACAGAGACGTTCCTTTGAGCTTTCTGATCTCTGAAATAAAACCTTTAGCAAACATTACAGCTTCTGCTATCTGCATAATACACAACCACACACACACACACACACACACACACACACACACACAAGAAGAAGAAGAAGAAAGAAGATGAAGAAGAATGACAAACATAGGAACCAGATATCTCTGAATCCAAGATTGCCCAAGCGAGATGCCACCAGTCAACAAACAAGCGAGAGAAGGGCAGGGAGAAACTGGGCTCTCCCCCACACACAAGGAGAAACTAGGCTCTCCCCCACACACAAGGAGAAACTGGGCTCTCCCCCACACACAAGGAGAGCAGGCTGAGGACTCACTGGGCTCTCCCCCACACACGGCTGAGGACTCACTGGGCTCCGCCCCACACACAAGGAGAGCAGGCTGAGGACTCACTGGGCTCCCCCCCACACACGGCTGAGGACTCACTGGGCTCTCCCCCACACACGGCTGAGGACTCACCAGGTACCACTGCTGGTTCCACATGGGGTCGCTGAAGAGCTTATCCGCCGAGCAGCTTGGACACTCCTCACCCAGAGGCGCTCGTTTGGACCGCCGTTTCTCATACTGCTGCTCAGCCCAGGTCACCTGACACACACATACACACACGCACACGCACACACACACACACAGATACATTCTTAATCAAACAGTACCAGTAGCAATACAACCCCATTTCCAAACATGCTGGAGATGTGTAATTAAAAACAGTATCGTAACACCCCCAATTATCACCACTTTTGTTCAGAAATTCTAAAACAACGATGTTTTTTAACACTTCAAAATAACATTTACTAAATGAACCTTACATTTTTCAGTAGCCATAGTTGTGTAGATTTGAACAAAATCTGGTTTGGTTCTTAACGGGAGCATTTACTGCCTGAAATATCCGATTTTGTTTACCACGCTCGGAGTTATAGTGCTGGCCTGATGGGTCGCCTATTTACACCGTTTCAACGGCACATGGACGGTTAGACCGAGAATTCTCGTGAAATTAAAATTCCACTGGAGCTCCAAGCGGTTGTGTACACGCAGCCTTACAACACTGTTTACAGCTCCTCGAGTCACGGTAAAATGTCATTTTTGGTACATAGCTAATTTAGATACACCTATGTTGTGCGTGGTTGCGTTTCTATAGGAGTCCGCTGTCTTGGTTTGTATAGAAATGGATATTAAGTGACACATACACGCAAGACGGTGGAAATACGGGACCGGTGGAAATAGGGGGAGTTACGATATTTATGATTGCAAAACATGCACATTTTGTGATGCAAAACATGTAAACTATATAATATATATAAAATATATGTATATAATATTTACTTTTCCGGGGGGGGGGCTAAATAGAATTTAATAGAAAAGGTAGGACACCTGTTTACCACTGTGTTGCATCACCTCTTAATTTAACAATAGCCTCTAAACATTTGGGAACTGAGGAGACCAGTTGCCGGAGTTCTGATAATGAAATGTTTTCCCATTCTAGTCCCATTCTGATATAAGATTTCAGCTGCTCAACAGCCTGTGGTCTTCATGTTTTTCATTCCATAAGGCACCAAATGCGACAGGTCTGGACTCCAGGCAGGTCTTTTCAGCACCTGGACTTTTCTACTATGGAGCCATACTGTTGTAATGAGTGCAGAATGCAGCTTGGCATTGTTTTCCTGAAATATTCATGGCCTTCCATGACTGGATGGCAGCAAATGTTGCCGTGATGGTGTCTTTCCAGGTGTGCAAGCTGCTCATTCCATACACACTAATGCACCCTGCCTTTCTACTGAGCACTAATAACAAGATGGATAGTCCTTCTACTCTTTAGCCAGAAGGATGCGGAATTCATGATTTCAAAATACAGGATAAATACAGGAGCTCTGGCCCAGATAAGACAGCGGCATTTCTGGATCTTGTTTAAATATGGTTTCTTCTTTGCATGATACAGTGTCAACCAGCATTTGTGGATGGATAATCAAACTGTTTTCCTGAGTCCATGCAAATAATTTTAGTTACAGAAACAGGCCTGTTTTTTATAGGGCGGTGGTAGTGTAGTGGTTAAGGAGCTGGGCTAGCGTGCAGTAGCCTGAAAGTTGTCGGTTTAATTCCTGGCTTCCACCGTTGTGCCCTTGAGCAAGGCACTTAACCCCAAGCTGCTCCGGGGACAATGTTATCCGTTGTAATATAGCTGACATATGTAAGTCACTTTGGTCAAGAAGTGTGTGCTAAATGTAATGTAATGTTTTTAATGCAGTGCCACCTGAGGCCCCAAAGATCACAGCCATCCAATATTGTTTTTGGCCCTGTCTCTTGTGTACAAAGATTTCTCTGGATTCTCTGAATATTTTATTGATATTATGTGCTACACTGCAGATGTGGAAAATTCCCAAATTGTTGCATTATTTGCCCACACAGTTTTTCTCAGAGTGATGAATACATCTGTATACTTCTGCCTCTGCCTCTCTGCGATGCACTTCTTATGCACAATGTATGGTGCCCGTTAATCTGATTAGTTGTGAAATGTTCCTCCTTGTGTTCTCATTAACATTAGACTTTCCCAGCCTTTTGTTGCCCCTGTTGCAACTTTTTTGAGATGTGTTGCCGGCATCCAATTCAAATTGAGCGTTATAGTTTTCATGGAATAGTACCAATTAGTCAATTTCAACATTTTATATGATGTCCATGTTCTTTTTCATTTACATGATGTCACATTTTGTTTATATTTATAATTTACACACAGCATCCCAACCTTTTTGGAAACAGGGTTTTGGACACACACACGTGACAGACAGATAGAGATAGGATGAACAACAGGAGATCTCTTACCCGGTCATCTTCGGCGAGCCTCTTTGTTACATGGTCGGCACTTCTTTTGGCCCTGCTAGGATGACTCCGGTGTTTGAACAAATATAGATTTTCCAGTGCCCCAATCTGTGGAGAACAGTAAATTAATTCCTTGGAGTATTGTTTTTGCCTAACCTATTCCAAACATATTTAAAAATCTACAGATATCTCTGGTTCTTCAAGTGAAAAATATAGATTTGTACTCTTTAGCCATAGGTAGTGCCAGAATTGCACAAAATATATTGTAGCTGTGATTTAATGGTTAATATAATCATGTCATCTATAGCCTATGTGTTGATAAAGATGGCTATGGTGTACTGAAGGAAAACTGGAAACCCTATAAATTAATATAAAAAGGAATATAGGAATTTCTAGAGCCGACTTTCCATGATATCACTACTTATAGGTGGTATGCAGTCAATGTGGTTTCAGATTCAGAAAATGGCAAAGAAATGCAACTAAATTTTGCATTTTAATATTACAGGAAGGTATTAGCCTACTTCAAACGCATGTAATCTCGTTTTAAATACATTCTGCTATGTATTTATAACTCAGAAAAGGAGGTGAAATGTCTAGTCCTCATTGGTGACGTTTAACATCGGAAGTGAACAATGGCAATACTGTGTGCACAGACCGGAATCTTCCGCCGATGCAATTAATTTATGTTTACATAGAGTCTGCTAGTCAACAAACCGGCCCTCTACGTTTCCAGTCATAGGCTATTCATGGGTTTCATCAGTTCCTTTCCACAGGTGTATTACTCAAGCATCATGCAGTCTACATTCATAAGTGCTTGATTTTATACACCTGTGGAAAGGGACCCATGAATACCCCCATCCGAAACATCTGTTAGGCTACTAATTGTTTGGCATCACATTATGCGCAGAATCGTCAATATATGTCAACTAAATGCTGATACCCAGACATGTTAATGTTGCCTTTCAGGAACTAATACTCCTTACAGACCATTTTAAAACATGTGCAACTCACAGATATCAAATAAAGACATGACCAAGTAACTAACTCATGTGAAACACATGTTCGAGAAAACGCTGCATATTAAAATAGGCTCTCACTAGTTATGTAGAAGCAGAATATCTTTATCTGATAATAAATAGGGAATCAGGAGTCAGCGCTGCGCTATGTCGACTCATTCATTAAGGAAAATGTATTTAAAAGTCATATTGCGTTGTTTTCATAAAAATAACCAACATTTTAAGAGATCAATGAAAAGCTTTCTTCGTGTTTTTGACACAAAAATATGCCACAAACAAAACAATTAAAAGATAACTACACTTCCTGGCAACATGGCTAGAGGCAACAGGGCTCCTGATCTTCTCCTTCTCCTGATACACATGCAAAGTGTATCAGCCCATGAATAAAGCAAAGAGGTTGAAAGCCGTAGGCCTACTCATCATCGACACCAGCTTAGTTCAGGAGGGGCAGCATAATGAATTTTGATCGTGAGATTCGGTCGTGCCTACCTGTCTGATTAGTTCGTAGTCGAGCTCTCTGGCGATTGCGCTGGCAGCATCGATACCCCCGGGAATCTCCACAGCCCACTCGTTCAGGTACTGTCTGTTCGCCGCTAAGGCGTTCACCCGGGACACGACAATACAAAGAGCTACAAGAATACTGTGCATAACCAAGGCGCAACATCTCACTTCCATCTCAGATGTCTGGCTACTATAGAGAAAAAATATATTTCTATGCGTGTCTGACTGGACAAAGGCAAAATAGCAGTGGAGAACACTAAAACACGATAAAATAAATAGTAAGAATATCCGTTACAATCTTGTGGTCTAGTGTTTTGTTCCTCACGAACACTGTTATTCTACGCCTAAATGAGTATATAGGTGAGGAAACTATTCTTGAGCTGCGTTTACGTGTAATGAAACAATTCTGAGATGTACGGAGGAGCGAATCGTGGGAAGGGGTGGGGACGTCCGCACGTCAAACTACGATGGGGTCTGACGTCAATTTCGAATCTACCTGGGGTAGGATGCTGACACGGGTCCCGAGGGGGCGGAGGGCGGGTAGAGAGGATAGCAGAGGGTGGGAGGGGGATAGGGGTGCATCTAAAAATAACCATCTCCTTCTTATTCCGACGAAGACAGCAGAGCACTGGAATTCATGTATGATAAACATGCCTCTTTGCGTTTGGATCTCACATTCTCCATTGCCACTGCATGGATTCATACACTGCAAAATAACTTCCAGAGTCCTTTGCAGACGAGGTTTTGCTGAGGCTTGACCCCAAACCGTAGCCTATAGGCTGTCACTATGTTTCCTTGGTTTGTGAGACGTTTGCTGAACCTTGCTGAATGGTTTTCCATCGTTATAATTTCCCAAACGTTGTGGTGAGGGCTACTTAGATGGATGGCATGTCCACAGTTCCTTCCACAACCTTGAGACAGAGACAGGCTATGTCTCATCCATTTTTGTCCTCCGAGAAAGGCATCTCTAAGGATGCTCTCGCCTCACCTCCTTCTGGTGACGCGCTGACTGGACCCACGTCACTGAGTTGCAGTTTCAGTACCATGGACAGAGAGACTCGCTTAAGCGCCTATAATGATCTACATTACATGTATTCATTAATCTATCGTAATCTATAGCCAACAACAATGTATAAAATCTGAAGCCAAGAATCACATATATTTTACCGTTTCAGGGTTTCATTATGCATTTTTTTTATAACTTCTCAGCTCTTTAACACGCAGGCTCTTGACGCAATCCAAGAGGCAAAAAAACAATCCATGTTGAATTGTGATCCATGAAAAATAATTATGATCCATGAAAAACAAACATTTACAAATGTAAGACATTTTTGCTGTTGTAAAGGATCAAGGACATAAACCCTGATCTGGTAGCCTTTGCTGAGATTTGACAAATATTTTCTTTGACAATCACACATTAGGCAACACGCTTCGCTTGTCGCAACGTCTGTTTTTTTGATAACCTCTTTCGCTTTTTCTGTTCAAATAATCCTAACGTGAATAGATAGTGCTTATTGTCTGAAAAAAAAAAAAACCCTCGTGCAGATATTTATAAAACAATACAGTCACATAAAACACGGAACCCACTTCCGACGCACAACATCTTGTTTGATATAGCCTATTACTGCTTGTTTTTCCTGTTTGATAAAGCCTATTACTGCTACAATTCTCAGACTATGATTATTTGTTAGCCTAAAATGTTCTGCCTGTACCTTTGGGTCTAGCCTACATATTTTCTTCAACATTAAACACTATTTATATATTTCATGTTGAGTCACATGGGTCCAGTTTTCACTGCAGTGAAGCAGCATATGTGACGTTTGACTTAACCCCTACTGTAGCAAAGAGACGATTGTGCCGAGAGTGCAGGAAAAAGAGAGAGGATATGACGGAGAGGCGAGGAGTGTGGAAAAGCGGTCCTTCTGTATTAGAGCCCTGAGCAAATAGGTTCTCGGCAGGGCCCACGCGTAATGCTCCACTACCTAGCAACACCTGTTTGCATTTGCACTGTCATTCTGTCCCACTGCACATAGTTAACAGACATGTAAAAAGGACAAAAAGGAGGAGGTGATTCATGTCGTCATTGACTTTATATGCGAAGAAAGTATTTGAAGTTGAAAGTGGGGATTAAGAGAGGAGAGGAGAGAAGGGCAGAGGAAGGAATGAGATCAGGCGAGCAGCACTAGATGGGGCTGATATCTCCATCTAATCTCCATGCCCTTGTCTCCTCATGGTGACTTGAACAGCAACGCAAACGTTTGGCCTGCTGCCATCAGGGAGCTATTTTGTCAGCTTATCAATGGCCTCAACAAAGCATCTGTTTGCCTGACTGCTGTTTGTGTGTGTGTGTGTGTGTGTGTGTGTACCGTCTCAGCCAGCAGAGTGGGATAAATAGTATCCTTCTGTGGTCTTGTTTAGCCTGTTTGCTTGGCAGTCCATTGACTCTACATTCAGTGAGAGGGGAAAAGGGGGTGAGATGAATAGCTGGATGGAACAGGTTCCAGTAACCGGCAAGAACATAAATATCGTTAAGAACGTTTTCATTTACATTTCAATACATAGTACTAACCTACAGAAATACTGTATACTAAATAAAGGTTCTCAAATGATCTGAAACAACACAGCACAGCACAGTTTTACTGACAAATATGCCATAAGGTTTGATCTAAGGACAAAAAGATAAGGATGTGTGCCCACTTACACAGTCAAGTCACCTCCCTCTCTACCAGGGGAAAAGTGAGCTGGCTATTTACAGAGCTGGCAGAGTGATTGCATCAACACACACACATTCACACAGGCAAACGCACACCCACACACATGCACACACACACACACACACACACACACACACAAACACACACACAAACACACAAACACACACACACACACACACACACACACACACACACACACACACACACACAAACAAACACATACACACACACACACACACACATCGGAAAAACCTCATCAGATCCTATCGCCTCTGCGCTGTGCTTTCCTCCTACCCAAGCGCAGCAGCAGCAGCATGTTGAGCTGAGTGTAATGGGCTGTTAAATGACACCAGTGGACTTTAGTGTCACTGTAATGGACGCAGGGCCTAATGGAGGGCCAGTGCACGAGCAGCAGGTGGTGCACCAGCAGAGAGCCCCCTGGACAACCCATCCACCTCGATCCAGGCAGAAAAACAACACCTGTTGAAGGTTTATGAGCTTGTCAGAAGTGCTTGCCTGCAGAACATGAAGGGACAAGGGATGGAGTGGGTAGTGGGGTTGATCTTTTCTGAGGCTTTCTCAGAAACCCTATTGGTGAGGGTTAACGAAGGGCTTTGGGAATAAAAGTATGCCAGCAATAAGCCACGGGCAGGAGATTAATTTCGGTGGGCACTGGCGGCTTGTGTGGATGGCATCAGGGTCTTTGTTTAAATCTGCACTCCTCATTTATCATACACACATCATCATCACTGAATACAACGATGGGTTTCCGAAGACAGAAACAAGTACAGACCATCAAATACCACCCCCACAAACACGCACAGATACAAACATACAAACACACACACACACACATACAGTACACAATATTTTGTCATCCTATCACAATGTAAATACATTTTGCACTAGGGCCACGGTGTTACACGTCACAGGTTTTATAACATAGCCTCTTTACATGTTCAAATATGTCATGTTATTTGACCACATTCGCAGCTCGCAACATTACAGCTCTTAATGAAAGAATAACAAATTGCTATATGTCATGCAGGTCAGGAAATTACTACATTTGATTGTCTGTTTGAAGATCACAATAGATGAAAGAGAAACAGACTGGAATGAAAAGACAATCTCGTGGGAGAGGTTTGAGGATAGATCTGAGAGGATTACAAATGGTGGTACAGGACTGGAACTGAGGAGTGAAAAAACTGAGATGGACTGAAATGAAGCCTTTATGTCACCCTGAACCATCATTTTATCCTCTGACTTCTCTCTTTCTCTTTCTTCTCTCTCTCCGCCTGTGTGTCTACCTCTTCTGTTTTGTCTCTCTGTCTCTCTCTTCCCCTCTTCTCTTCTTTAAACCAATTTGTCAGGGATATGTGGTCGTCATAGCAACGCCTTTGCTCTCTCCTTCCTATCGCGCGTGGCCTTATCAGTGACACAAGCATCTTGTGAAATTCAACTGATCGGTCTGTCCCTGTGAGCATTGGCTGTTGGCTCAGAGCAACAATTCTGAAAAGCGGCAAAGGACTTAGAGGTTTATAGTGAAGTTACAAGTTTGAAAGAACAAAATAAAGGGTGAATAAGAGCTTACCGTGATCGATCTGTCGATCAGTAGATGGTTTTATCTGTCCCCCTCCCCCTCCTACTCGGTTCATGGGCAACACAGTCTGATATCCATCTGAGGTGTGAAAAATGTAAACATGAAGAGATTACCATGGCAGCCATGGCAGAGCAGACATATATTCCTGTAATGTTCTCTGCTTAAATAAACATGCATGTGTGATTCAAATCTAATCTAGAGTGTTTGACAGAACCTGATACATTATAACCTGTGACATGCATGTATGCACACACACACACACACACACACACAAACAACCCCCCCCCCCCCCCCCCCCCCCACACACACACACACACACGCACACACACACACATGTGGGGCTATTGAATTCCTCTGTGGTGTTACAGTCACACTGGGGAGATCTCAAGGGGACAGGAGACATGGACAGGAAAAATCAGATCCATCGTGTGCTGGTTGTAGTAGTAGAGGTGGTAGTGGAAACATACTCACACATTGACTTCACAAAAAACGGCGTCGTGTAAACGGCACCTTACACCTACTGTAGATACAGCTATCTGGTAGAGAATAAATGTTTGGGGAGAGGTCTAGATAGTGTATTAACTACCAAAGGAATTGTCTGTTGTGAGGAGGTGCAGTTACTTCTAACTCTCTTCCTCCAGAACCTGGGTTTGTAATAAAGACTTGATGTCGTCAGACCCGAAATCTCTCTCTTTCTCTCTCTCTCTCTCTCTCTCTCTCTCTCTGTGTGTGAGTGTAACTGGGTGAAGATGAAGAGAGAAAGCAAACGTGTCCTTTCTTCTAGCCTCTCTCTCCTGTCAGTACTGTGGTTTGCGTGGGAGTCAATTGGCTGTTCGTTCACATTAAGTTGATGGCTTTCAGTATTGAATGGTCTGTCAGTCACACTCCACCTTAGAGCCACACAACACAGTCTCTGTGAATGCCTAGACACACATGTATCTTACAACAACAAATAAGAGTTTTTGGAATATATCTGATCAAGACTTCTCCAACTGTCAGTGTGATGTCATTTTGTGATGTTCATTTTTTTATGAACTGTGGTAATTTTCTGTCAGATCCATTGAGAGAATTGTGTCTGAGTATGCTTGTCAGCACTGTCGTGGTCATGACATCTCTTAGGTAGTTGTTGTTGTGTGACAGAGCCAGACAGTAACGGAGTACATTTACTTGAGTACAGTACTTGAGTACTATTTTGAGGGATCTGTACTTTACTCGAGTATCATTTTTGGGGAGTACTCATGACTTTACTCAAGTACATTTGAGAGGCAAATATTGTACTCTTTACTCCACTACATTTCTATCCATAACCGTGAGTACCCGTTACTACTTCTAAAAAAAAAATCCTGGAAACCCTCAATTTGTTGTTTCCCTCTCAAACGTGATTGGATTGTGCAGGCGCCACTGATTGGGACAGCCTATCAGCAATCACCTTCAGCGTTCCGCCAAAGTCAACTCCATGGTCAGATTTACATAAGAGACGAAACCATGGACGAAACAATGGATGAAGATGCAGCAGGTCCATCCCGGGAATGTGCCAACCTGTGGCCCCACCTCGCAGGACTATTTAAGTTTTCTGAACAAGTTAATGATTCAAAAAATGTCTGTCTAGGAGCGCTTCCTGGACTCAAATTTGTTTGTTTGAGGTGCTCTTTGGATGGGAAAATGTAGATGAGAGAAAAACAGGGGATTCCAAGGCACTCTCAATTGTCAAAGGTTAAAAAGCCTTTATTTTGTTGGCTTGGTTACATTTAAACCTTTAAAAAAAACTCTGATGCGTTTCGGCAAACAAGCCTTCATTAGGGAGTCAAACCATAGTTTTCGCTTCAAGTGTTTCTATTACAAAATAGCATTTTGTATTTGAAATACGCATTTTAAATACATGTATTAGAAATACTGCCCATCCCTGGCAACATGGTAAAAAGATGAAAATGACTTGATTTTACTTTCAATTCCTTTTAGATAATGATTCTCCAAGGTATTAACATTAACATTTTTCATTACTCCATGTATGACGTTTCTGTACATAAATGTAAGCACTGTGGCAGTAGTAATGCAGTATTTAGAAAAAGTAGGCTACTCTTGGACTCTTGATACTCAAGTGCTTTTAAAAACAAGTACTTCAGTACTTTTACTTAAGTAGACATCTGACTGTTGTACTTTTACTTGTACTTGAGGAAAATTTAGCAAAGGGTATCTGTACTTTTACTCAAGTAATGAAGCTGTGTACACTGTCCGCCTCTGTTGTGTGACAGAAGGTCACACGTATCGTATCTGAACTTCAGCATTATCATCCAATTCGCCCCCCCCCCCCCCCCCCCCCCCCCCCCACACACACACACACACTAATTGCTTAAACTGAGCACATCGGCAACATCTGTGAATACCTGGCACCTTCAAACACACGTCAACGCTGACCTTTACATCCACCACACAAAAGAGATGGAGAGAAATGAGAGAACAGAAAGAGACAGAGATTGAGAGAGAGAGATGGTGACAGAGAGAGCAAGATTGGGCGTAAGAGAGAGAGAGAGAGAGATGGTGACAGAGAGAGCAAGATTGGGCGTAAGAGAGAGAGAGAGAGAGAAGGAGATAAACTTGTTTATCTCATGTAGAGACACGTCACTGAAGGGCTGAAATGTTCCCTGTTTTTTTTTAGATAAATAACAATAATTATAGTAACAACTTAGTTTTATATAAATAGCCACAGTCACTTAACAAAAGGAGGGGGAAGGGTGGGGAGGGGGCCTCAGTGAACAGGTGTTTTTTTGAACATGCCCAGAGAGGGGGCACTGCGTATGAGGAGTGGTAGATTGTTCCATAGAGTGGGAAGCAGCAACACAAAAGGATCTGTCCCCACAAATGTATAGAGGAGAGGATAGTAGTGCTAGTGGTGAGGATAGTAGTGCTAGTAGTGAGGATAGTAGTGCTAGTAGTCTAGTGAGGATAGTAGTGCTAGTAGTGAGGATAGTAGTGCTAGTAGTCTAGTGAGGATAGTAGTGCTAGTAGTCTAGTGAGGATAGTAGTGCTAGTAGTGAGGATAGTAGTGCTAGTAGTCTAGTGAGGATAGTAGTGCTAGTGGTGAGGATAGTAGTGCTAGTAGTGAGGATAGTAGTGCTAGTAGTCTAGTGAGGATAGTAGTGTAGTGCTACTGTAGTAGTGAGGATAGTAGTGCTAGTAGTCTAGTGAGGATAGTAGTGTAGTGCTACTGTAGTAGTGAGGATAGTAGTGCTAGTGGTGAGGAGAGACATTTCTCATCTGTCCAGCGACTAGAGTGCTGCTATCCTAGAAATAATATGCATGAAATTGCCAAACACTTTTACTTTTAGAGCTATTTCACGTGTAAGTGAAATGCGCTCTGAGAAACCATCCAGACGGGTATCTTTTATTTGGGCAGTCTTTACTTTATCCCATTTCCAGTTCTTTCCTTTAACTTGTTTGATCATATTATCTTTGTTTGTGGCTCAATAAAGCACAATACAAGACAGCTATGTCATCCCTCAATCCACTCTCTTGTCTCATTAATCCAATCAGGACCCTTAAAGAGATTCATCTGTGTAATCTACAAGGCCAACAAAAGATGCAGAGAAATGATAGCTTGTTACAAAACACACACCATGTCAAAACACACACCTTGTCCCTTTCTCCCTTCTCCAGTAGTGTATTCCTCACTGTACACAGAGGAATACACTGTACCTCTGTTTCCACTTTCCAAAACCCCATTCATTAAGGATTTAAAGTTGATTATGTCTTTGTAATATATTCAACTCTGTCAAGTAAGTCCCCCCCACATTGCAAAGTAAATCTAAGAAATGCCTTATTTCATCATGTTAAAAAGGTTCAATTCAACACTCTACGGTAAGGGTACATGAATTATCATGAATTAATTCATGATTTATGCATTACTTCATTCCTTTATATCTTATGAATCATCAGGGATTGACATGATTTCAAAGTCTCTCATTCATGACTCCATGCATGAACAACACATTAAGTAAAGAGGTAGGTTCTTAGGTAAAGAGGTACTGTAGGTAAAGAGGTAATCATCATTATGATTTATGATTTCTTAAGCATGATCATAATGATTACATGAATTTAAGGTTAACTATGAGTTCATCATGTTTGTGGCCCCTCAATTAAAGTGTGAACAATGGCATGTGTTTAGAGAACTGCACAAATTGTGTTCAATTCAGAATTTGAGTAGTGATGACCACGTTTTTGGCAGAAAAATAAATCA
This sequence comes from Alosa sapidissima, assembly GCF_018492685.1. Taxonomy (NCBI): domain Eukaryota; kingdom Metazoa; phylum Chordata; class Actinopteri; order Clupeiformes; family Clupeidae; genus Alosa; species Alosa sapidissima. The sequence continues at coordinate 7,232,572 of NC_055969.1, read as the reverse complement.
TCATGATCATAAATCAAAAATCATAATGATGTGCCCACCTAAATGCTTTAGTTGATGTGTTGTTTTATGTATGAAGTCACGAATGACAGACTATGAACTCATGTAAATTCCTGATGATTCATGAGATATTAAGGAATGAAGCAATACATAAATCATGAATTAATTCATGCATAAATTCATGATAATTCATGTACCCTTACCTTAAAGTGTTACCGAATGAGGACCACTTTTTTGGCAGAAAAATAAATAGTCATGATTATGCTAATAAATCATAATTCATAATGGTGTGTCCACCGTACCTAATGCATTTGGTGATGTGCTGTTCATGTATGAGGTCACAAATGACAAACTCATATCAATTCCTGATGATTCATGAGATATTAAGGAATGAAGAAATAAATCATTATAATTCATGCATGAATTCATGATAATTCATGTACCCTTACCGTAAAGTGTTACTAAGAGATTTACCAAATGTAATAAATACAATATCAAGTTAACAGTGAAGAGAGGAAAGTTCAGTGAATTAAATGTGTGAAATGGCTGGCAGTGTAATGTACATTAGTCTTAATTCAGTCCCATCAGAATGCAACAGAGATTGCCAGGGAGGATGACAAACCCATAGGCGATGAGTCAGAACTCTTACAGATGGTTGAGAAACTTCTCAGAAAAGCCTTGGCAGAAGAATTACATTTTGAGTTGAATGTCTGTTTAATAGAAAAGGTTGTGGAGGATCTTATTCAGTCCCTTTGGCTCCCTCAGTTGCCCTTGTTATCTCTGTACTTTGTCGTGGTGTGGATGGCTGTGTAGGGTGGGAGTCATTAACTTCCACACTCACAGGCGGGTAGCTCATTGTGGGTGTAAATGTTATCTGTGTCACGCACTGCAGAGCTTTCTCACCCTGAATGTAATCTCAGCATCTCACCTCCCAGCCACAGGCACCAGAAGAGCTGCTCTGGACCTGAGAGAGAGAAAGAGAGAAGGGGGATGGAGCGAGGAGAAGAGGTAGAGAAAATGGGGGGGGGGGGGGGGGATAGTGGTTCAGGGTGACATGTAGCTACCACTTTCACAAGCGTCTCTCTTTCTCTACAGCATGCCTGAAATGGACACATCATTGTCATCATCTCTGCTTGCTTTCAGTTGTGCCAAACAAAAGACATAGATAAAACATGAAGGAAAACACAAGCATTCTTCTTGATCCCGGGTTTTTAAAAAGCTGATGTGGTAATATGACAATATGACAATATTGGTAATTATGTTTGCATTGGAACAAGGCTATGTTCCAATGATGTAGTTTATGTCTTGGACTAACCCTGTCTTTGCATCTTGTGTTTTAAAGTCATTGAAACTACTACAACAGGTAATAGCAACATTCATGAAACACTGCCATCTACTGACAAAAAGAAATACACCACATCGATGGCCATCACAAGTGCATTGTTTGTTCGATTGCATAATCATCAGATATATGCAACAGTAGAACAGGGAAAATACTGGTTTAATGCAGGCTTCCCTCAGAAATACAGCAGTCAATGCAATGAGATTGCCACAGACCTACGTAACTGAAGTAGGCTACCCTCCTCATTTTTAGTGTCTAAATCAGGTCTCTTTAAAGGACCTTTTTCCCACTAAGCAATGAATCTATACTTTGGATTTGGATTTCCTTTCATAACCGTTGTTCTAATACAATTAATTTGGATAATCATTCTCAATTTTCAAAATAACCACTAGGAGGAACCATTGCAAAGGAAATATGCCAAAAGGCCAGAGTAGCTGAGGTATAATGCAGTCGCAGTAAAATTGCTCAAGCGTCACTCATGGTCGTGATATGATGTGGTGTAGGTGAAACAAAATCTACATGTCCTTCAGATTGATGATAATCACCTATATTATTCACTCAGACATTGGCAAGGGGAAACCATAACTGCAGGACACTCTTATGCATTTTTCCACCTGTCAGTGTCATGAACCAGGCTAGTCATGACGGACATGGTGGATCCACTGTATGTAAACACAAGCAGTAGCTTTTTGGTTGCAGTTGGTGTTTGGTACAAATCATGTTGCTTACAGCATGTGAGAATAGGTGTGGTGTACACTGAATACAGTATGCATAAAGTGGAAACGAGTAAAAGAACAATGGCACATGCACACACACACACACACATACACACACACACACACACCTTTCCTATCAGTCTTTGATCAGCTGAAAGGGAAGCTGGTATGCATCAGATAAGACATGGAGGGAAATCCAACTTCTCCATCCCAGCACGGTGCACATACTCCATACAATCTGAAAAAATGCTAATAACATCCTGCTCATACAATGCAATTCAGAAACGTACATACACACGCGCACACACACACAGAGAAAGAGAGAGGTGAAGAGAGAGAGATAAAGGGGAGGAGGGGGTTGTTGCGTGTGAGTACGCGCATAGTATTGATTTAATGATTGACACGGTCGAACAGTTCCATACCTAAATCTATCACATTCTCTATACATATCCATGTTTGCTTATCATTGCGTAATAGAGCGGTAGAGCTTGCGGCATCAATCATTTAGTTCACAGCTTCCGCGGAACAAAAGCGCAGACCCTGTTGACACAGTGCCACGACACCCTCCCCCTTTGCCAGCGTCTCTTACAGGCCCGGGCCGATGACTCAAGATTCTGGGCGGGAGGAGCAGCGGTGCGCCGTGACTGTACCCATCAGTGCCTGTGCTTCTTGGTTCTGTAGCTCGTTTCGCGTTCGCACACAATAGATCCGTCCCCTACCGCACGTCAACCATGCCGCACAGGAAGAGGGGTCATGGACGCAAAAAGCCCCGTGGGGTGAGTGCTTTTGCAGCTATTGTAGTCATAAATGGGCAGACTGCATGGAAGAAATGATGTATTAAGCCTGGGAGTGTTTATTTGTCAGGTGCTATTAGAGCATAATTTGGTGGCAGACGAGCTGACAGACTGATTAATTAGTCGTGCTGATAAGTCTAACTGTTGGATGTCATTATGGGATGCTTCAAGCGACAGGGGGTGGGGAACTTTTTGCACGCTGATATGTCGCCTATCATACAGCGCCGTTGTTTATTACTTCTCTTGCTGATTGCCACACTCTGTGGCGATGTTGTCTTTGTCATTAATCCGGGATGGGCCTGGCATGAAAGAACTCTAAAAATGCAGAGTACTGAGTTCATTGCGTAACGCGCATCTCCCATTGAAAACCCTGGGAACACCCCAAAAGAACCAGTGAAAGTCAAACCACGCTATTTCCTCACTACCCTAATCCGAGGAAGACATACATCATTAAGGGACTTAATCCAGTCAGGGATAGTTCTATGAACCGCTTCATCTGCAGCAATTATCATTCTTGTTCTCACGGCAGACGCACAGGAGTGGCACTTTCAACCAGAACGTTAGTGAGGTTGAGTAGAACGGGAGAGAGGGGGCGTTATCACCAGCTAAAACACGATCCACTCTTTCTGCCAGTTTTCAGAGTTTTCTCCCCCCAACGGTGCTAGAAACTCTCTCTTCCGTCTCCCCCATGGCATACGCCGCATATTGGATGACGCTCGTGAGTATACGTACGGATTTCCTTGGGCTTTGTCGGTAACCGCGGGGCGAATTCTGTCGTATCGAGGGGTGTGTGTCTTGGCAAGTTCGCTTGAATTTAACTGTAGTGTACAGCTACAAACAGCAAGTTACACAACTTCATGGAGTTAGCCTACTCAAGATCACATTTTGGGAGTTTGATTGATCCACTTAAAACTTATAAGTTGCTACCTTGTTTTAGGCAGCAGGGGTGTGGTTGCTTTTCTATACTTCCACATAAGTTTGATATGCGATTAAGTGTTGAGTAATCCTTTATCAGTGGAAATAATATCGCGGGACAGTAATGTGTGCAGAAGGTATCGCACCTTTTTATTTCAATGGAAGAGAAGTCGTTTTACACTGGCTCAATAACTACACTGAATTATAAAACGTGTTCTTAGTAATCTCATACAGTTTTCAGTATGTGTGTGCGTGCGTGCGTGCGCTTCTGCGGAGTCTGTATATCCAACCTATTTAGCTCCGTGCTTACATTATCTTTATATGTCTCTCTGTGTGTGTGTATGTGTACAGTGGGATAGAGGTTTTTGTGTCTGTATAGGTTCACTAAATGTGTTGTATGACTGTATGTGTGTGTGATCTCCAGAAAGGTGAGGGATCGCTCCCAGGAGTTGATCGTCAGACTTCTACAAGTCACACCTCACACAAAACAGCCTCTGGTTCTCAGGTAAGGATGTGTGTGTGTGTGTATGTGTGTGTTTGGCAGAGGTGTCTTGCTCTGTGAGGTACAGGTGGCTGAGAAGTCCTGTGTGGTGAAAGAACTATTCTAATTGTGACCTTGTCAACAGAGAGTGGTAGAGAGACACAGAGAGAGAGAGCGAGAGAGGTGGGTAAGAGACACCAAATGCTCAGAGCAGTTCACATGATATATCACATATACGTGTGAAGACGGAATATAACAGCTACCTCCAAAATACTCATATAGGTTCAACTTTAATTTAATGTTATGAAATAGTAGGCAGAAACTATCTGTAGCCATAATGCCTTATACAATATTTTGGGATAGCATTATTGTTATGATGACCGTGGTTAATTAAAAGCAACGGTAGTTTACAGGATCATCTAACTTACTGACAGTTAGGCTGTCTTTAGGGTTTGCTGAATAGTTGTCCCATTACTGCTGATAATTTGTGGATGATCATGTCAATCATGTCATCAAAATGTCATAAAAAAGAACCGTTACTCTGATGTTCCCCGTGTCTGTACATTTGCTGGAACAGAAAGTGATTGCAGGGAAGCATGGGAGGAGAGCCTTCTCAATCCCATCTTAATCTGTACCAGCCATTCCCTGTCCACAACACACCATGCAGCCAACACTCCTACATTCTTTGTATCTGGGGCAGCGCCAGCTTGTTCTTCAGTGCAAAGATAATGATTATACAAAGATTATACAAAGATAATGAATTAAAATGATATACAGAGAGAGTTAAGAGCAGATTTGTAGAAAAATGATGCTGTTACATGACTGACCACTAGTTTCACTTTGCTTTTGCTGTTGTAAGCATTTTTTGCATGCAAACTTTATTGTGCCGATTTAATTATGTGACAGTAACATGACATGACGTGACAGTGATGGATGGATCAAATGCCTTTAACTGGTAATGACATGAATGACTTTCATAAACAAGAAGAGAAAATATGTTGTATGGCCTCAAGCTTTGAGTGTATTTTAGGCTTTACTGCCCTCTGTTGCTCAAAAGTTGTGCATACAGCATACAGCTGTTTTTAGTTACAGTATAAAAGTTAAAGTGCATTGCTACCCACCCATACTGCCATTACTAGCTGACATACACTTAGGTGCACCAGCAGACCATTCCTCTGTCACTTAATCTCCATTACTTCCTCCACTGGCGCTACTAAACCAGGAAACGTATGCTAGTCTCCAAAGGCAAATTTGCTTTGGAATGTGAATGAACCCTCTAGTAACCAGTTGCAGGCAGGAGTCAAAGACCTGCCTGATATACAGCATGTATGAGATAGCTGGATCTCCAGTCCTGCCTCTCTGACTGGGCTGGATTAACATGGCCTTGATATTTGAGACAGCCCAGTGTCCATAAGGTTTACTGTGTTTGTGTGTGTGTGTTGTGTGTGTGTGTGTTGTGTGTGTGTGTGTGTGTGTATGTATAGTATGTATAGTATGTATATGGTGAAGCTTGCTGCACAGGTTTTGTGTTGCTGTCCATGAGAGAGGAGGTGTAGATGAAGGATGAGCCCAGAAATAGCTTTGCCACGAGTTCAGTTACAGTGACACACATACACACAGTGACATAGACACACTTTTGAACACACACACACACACACACACACATGCACGCACCAAATACTATGGAGAAAATTCCTTAATTTCATTCCCTTATACATAGATTTATCACCACTGTATGTGGTGCATACTGTACATCATTGGGAGGTCCCCACCCACACACACACACACACGCAGACACACACACAGACACACACACACACACAGACACACACACACACACACACACACACACACACACACACACACACACACACACACATTAGTGCTATTTCTTGAGAAGTAGCAGCTGGTTGAACAAGCTGGGTTAGCTTCCAGCCGCTCTTACAGGTGTGGCTCAGGGTGGCTGGGCGCTCAGCTGTAAGACAGTGAGATAAAAGATAAGGACAGGCTCATGGAACAATAGAGTGTTAGTCAGCACGAGAGTGTACATGTTATTGTAGAAGCATTAATATATATATATAAAGGCTCTTTCAGCCAGGGTGTTTAAACTGGTGCCATGCTGTCGTTTATTTGTTTGATGTGCTTGTGTGGGGCGGGTGGCCAGAGGTGGAAAGTAACGAAATACATTTACTCACGTTACTGTATTGAGTATTTTTTCTGTGTATTTTGTATTTTTTAAGTAGTTTATAAAATCGGTATTTTAAATTTTACTTGATTACATTTTGAGTGAAGTATTGTACTTCGCTACATAAAAAATCCCATCCGTTACTTGAGTAAAAAAAAAAGTTAAGACTAACGAAAACAGAAAGGGAGAGAAAAGAAATCGCGCCCTAAACCACTAGCCTAGTGATAATGATCAGCATGTAGCCTACAACAGGACATGAATCAAGCTGGCGCCATGCAGTCTTTCTGAATGTGATGGAGATGGAGCTGGATCACAAGATGCATCAGATTACATGTGTAGCCTAACCCATGAAAGTGTATTTTCTGCTATTTCAATGGGTTGTCTCGTTCGTTTTAGCACTAATGATAGCGGAGATATTCAAGCAAACACCATGGGATTTCGTGTTTTGACGTTTGTGCTCACCTTTCTTTGGAAAGAAGTTTATTAGCAGTTGTTTCCCCTCATTTTGATGTCTTTCTTTTTAGTAACCTGACTTGGCTTTCTTGGAGAAAACATTGCACCAGCAGCACAACAATGAGCGGTCCACTACTAGCGATGCTCAACTAAATAAACAAAAGATAGACTACCTTATGAATCGTGCAGGCGGACTAAACCATTTAGTTCTAGCAAGGGAGAGTGAGAGTGACCTTAGACAGTTTTCACTATGTTTTGTATACAAAATCCAGTCAGTCAAACTTTAAATTTCATCTGACATTCATTTTGACATTTAATTTGGAAGTTCAAATATATTCAGGTAAAATAAATATATGGTGGACATATATATATATTTTCAGTAATTAGCTTAAACTTCCAGTGAGTCTATTCGAAATTTTCACCACACATTATATTAACACACATATAAAAAAAATAAGAGTTATGTGTATTAAAGTGGAATGACACAGGAAAAAAGTATTGAACGTGCCTACTGAAATTTCTTCAATACTTTGTGGGAAAGTCTTTGTTTGTAAAGACAGCTTCAAGACATTTCCTGTATGACAAAACGTATTAGTCACAGTATCAGGTGTGATTTTGGCCCATTGTTCTAAACAGATTCCAGGGGTCCCTCTTGTGAATCCTGATCTTTAGTTACTTCCAGAACTGTTTAATTGAATTTAATTGAATTGGCTGCCTTCAAATCTTTCTGGAGCTTTCTCCGAGTGGTCCTTGGCTCTTGGAATTGACTATCCTTCTGACTCCCTGGTCAGAAATATTGCGAGGAGATCCTGCATGGCAGTGATGTTTCTTCCACTTGCAGATAATGGCTCCCATGCTGCTTACTGAAGATTCTGAAGTTTTGAAATTCATCTGTAACCAGTTTCATTGATATGTTTTGCAACAATAAGGTTGCAAAGGTCTTGGGAGAGCTTTTTGCTTTTATCCATCATGAAATGTTTCTTGTGTGACACCTTGGTAATGAAAAACTTTTTTATAGGCCATCAATATACTAACCAAGCTTATATTAATTTGCACAGATAGAAAGGATAACTACTCTAACTACTTACAGATTCCAGCTCGTTCCTTCCCTTTCCTTGCCTTAGTGCTTTTTCTTAGCTTGTGGTGGTCTTCTGCCATCGCGGTGGCAACAGCATCTACTTTTTCCCTGTGTTATTCCACTTCATTACACATGACTCTACTTATGGAGTTGTTTGGATTTTTTATGTGTGGATTACCTGAGTTATTACTAATGCCTGGTGAAAATGTTGTACCCCCCGTATTCCACTTTTCAAGGGCCCTCTCCTCCATTGGGGCCCTATACTTCCCACTCTCCCCCCCAGTTTGACGCCCTTTAATCTGCTGAACCTTCTGCTCGTTTCCAAATATTAAAAAAAACTCTCTGCAACTCAACATTGGCCTGCCTGCCTCAGCTGCCTGTGAGGGGCTTTTCAGTTGTGCTGGATTACTGTTCACTGCAAAGCGACGCAAGGATGAGTGCAACTAACTTTGAAAATCAACTACTGCTCAAACTTGAAGAAGAACTCCATTTCTCAACGTCACCGAGTACTGTCGGTATGAACAAAACTGAAACAATCGGTTTTACCTAGCTCGAGTTGCTGCAGCTACAGCGCTACACACTGGGAGCATGAACATGGCTGCCTTAGCTGCTGGCTGCAGCAACTCGAGCTAGGACCAAAGTCCTTTTCAGGCAAGTACCTCCACTCGGCGGCCATATTGCAACACTTTTTGGGCACTTATCGTGCATCTATTTCGGCAGAAATGCGTGTGCGTAAGGCTTCACGACACCAATCTTGCTCCAGCAGCGAGATCACAACAGATGATTGGCATGATGTCTTCACAGCACACCACATGATTGGCTCAATGTATTTTACAACACACCACATGATTGGCTCAATGTATTCACATGTCAACGTTTTGCCACGGTTGTGATATTTGTAGACAACTAACTAACCCCATGCATTACTATGGAGGAAAAAAAAAAGTAACTAAGTAACTTTTACTTAAAGTACATTTTAAATGAACTACTTTTTACTTTTACTTAAGTACATTTTCAGATCGGTATTTTAACTTGTACTTGAGTAATATTTCATCAAGGTATTGGTACTTTTACTTGAGTACAATATTTTCGTACTTTTTCCACCTCTGCGGGTGGCTATGACTTTGTGTGGACACAAACCTTGTGGTGTCTTGCCAAAGTAGAGTCTGTATGTACGGTATATTTGAATGTGTGTGCATGTGTGTGTGAGAGAGATGGGATGAGAGTATCTGTCTTATTATGGGATAGGCCCAGGGTCAATTGATGCTTGGGCTCGTTGGTAAAAACAATATTGGCAATAGGAATATACATATGTACATCTTATAACATTTTATTGCTATCTCTGCTTTACCTTTCCTCCTACAAGTATATCCATCTGTCTGTATGTCTGTATGTATGTGTGGCTCATTGGAACTAAAATATCCAGTCACATTGGAATGGAACTGCGTGTTCTCAGTAGAGTTGTGTCATCATTGTGTCACTCTGCTGTAGGGTCAATATTACCCATCTTTTTCATGTCTGTATGCAGCTGGGCCTTACTGCATGTCGTATTAAACATCCAAAGACATAAACATCTAAACACTCAGCTTTGGTGAAGTTTTACTTTTTAACTTTTTACTTTTTCTTCATGCCATCTGTCTTTCTCATCGTCTGTCGGTGTCCTCTATGCATCAGATCTCACGTGTTTGTTTTCAGAGCAAGCAGCTCAAAATATGTTTCACTGCCAGCGTCACCTAATATCAGATTGCAGGTTGCTTGAGAGTTCTTTCTCAATAGTAATCACGTGAATGGTTGACACACACTCACACATACTCTGACAGCCACAGACAGACTTGAAGATGTGTATGCTTAAGTAAATAATCTCATATACACATACATCACACATACTATGTTTGTGCGGTGTGTGGTGCTCCTCTCTCTCTCTTTCTCTCTTTCTATCTGTGTGTGTGTGTGTGTGTGTGTGTTTGAGGAGAGGGTTTTGATGTTGTGATGTCAACAAATGGAATCGGAATGTGTGTCACATGAGAGCACATGTTTCATCCTTGCTCACCTCAATATGGGGGTTCAAAACATAGAAGCAACACACACACACACACACATACACACACACACACACACACACACACACACACACACACACACACACACACATGCACACACACACACACACACACACACACACACACACACACACACACACACACACACACACACACACACAATATGAGCTGGTACCCATGATAAATGTGTGTCTGTGTGTGTCCACTGTAAATGCAGCCTTTGTTCGGTGCTTGAACAGAGAGAGTTTGTTGGGAAGGTCTGGAGTGGCTGTGAGTGGAATTACGGTACTTCTTTCCTCTATTGTCAAGGCCATCATCTGCCCTGTGCGGAAATGCTCCATTCATCAAAGCGTTTATTTGTACAGGAATGCAAATTCAGGAATCAGGATGGATGATGGATGGATAGACAGATGTAGTGCATTTTTAGATGACTGGCTGGAGAGATAAAAACATTTTTGTGTAAGTCTGTGTGTGCTAGGTCGTTAGGTCATAGTGAATGTTTCACTTCATGTGTGCTCTTCCATAGATGAGTGAGAAAACAGTTACCATACCACAGATACCATTTCAATCTAGGCAGCACCTCTCTGGAACACACATTTACCTTGGCCTAATTATGACTGCATCGGGGAGTTTCAGCATGGCAGTGAATGCACTAAAAGAAAAAGCTCGCAAAATGCCCTATATGCAATAAAAAGACATATCTGGAACATAAACATACCTATTAAAATTTGGTGCAAAATATTTGACTGTGTAATCCGCTGTACAGATGGGGTATGGGGTCCACTCAGTGAGCTACACTAAATGGGACAAACATCCTATAAAAAGCCTAAATGTAGAGTTCTGCAGATTGATCTTAAAAATCCAAAAGAAAACAAAACACCAACCAATGTATGCAGGGCAGAACTAGGCAGATTCCCATTGGCCATCAACATGCAAAAAATGAGACAAAAAACCCCAAAGCAAATTAGAATGTTACTGGTCAATAAACTCTGAATACCAATTGGAGAAATATCTCTTTATTGTTAGAGATATATGTCCGAGATGGATCCTGACCAAATACAGACTCAGTGGCCACAGTCTAGCCATAGAAAAAGGCAGACTAAAAAAATCCTGGTTGCCAAGAGAGCAAAGAATATGTGGTCACTGCATAACAGGCGAGGTTGAGACTGAGGTGCACTTCCTTCTTCACTGTGAGAAATATACAACTATACGTAAGTCATACTTTGACAGGCTTACAAGCCTAATCCCAGGGTTCCGAAATCTAGAAGAACAAGAAATAATGGCAGTATTACTTGGACAGCAAGGACAGACAGCAGATCTTGCTGCCAATTACGTCACAGAATGCTTTAATGCTTTAAGTATTCTAAGCATTCTCTATCTAAATGTATGTCTAAATGTTCTGCTTTGGCAATGCAAAAATATTTCTCATGCTAAGCTCACTTGAATTGAATTGAGTGTAACATTAGAGGTGAAGAAGTAGAGAGTGATGGAGTGTATCTGTCGTCATTGTGTGTCTGTATGTGTGTGTGTGTGTGTGTGTGTGTGTGTGTGTGTGTGTGTATGTGTGTGTGTGTGTGTGTGTGTGTGTGTGTATGTGTGTGTGTGTGTGTGTGTGTGTGTGTGTATGTGTGTGTGTGTGTGTGTGTGTGTGTGTGTGTGTGTGTGTGTATGTGTGTGTGTGTGTGTGTGTGTGTGTGTGTGTGTGTGTGTGTGTGTGTGTGTGTGTGTGTGGCATAGTTCATTATTTTGTGAAAGGGTTAGGGTTATGGGTTTCTAATTTCTGAAAGATAATGATCCGTATATTACAACACAAGTGCTGATGTTATATTGTTATATTTTATTTGCTTTGGCAACACTAATATATTTGTTTTAGCAACACTGTACAGTCATACTAATAAAACAACTTTGAATTGAACTTTGAATTAGGAGAGAGAGAGAGAGATGCTCTTTTCATAGGTAGTGACAGTGTTTCTTTTCTCAAAATATCAGGGCTTCAATTGTGTGTGTGTTTGTGCGTGTGTGAGTCATTCACTGCTTTATTGTTGTGGCTGTCCCCACCCTATAAGCGATCATCTGGAGCTGAGCCTTAATACATAATGAGTATATTACCGCTGTAAGCCTTGTGACAGAACTGGACTTGGCCCTCTCTCTCTCACTATCTCTCTCTCACTATCTCTCTCTCTCTCTCTGCATGGTGTGTGTAGAAATAGTGTTCTATTCTATTCTTCTTTTTTGCCACCTTCGCTAATGATAAAATGTATAGATAGGTTTATCTCCTTTGGGTCCGGGTTCAGAATGAGTGCAGATGTCTTTTTGCATAGCTTTGTTAGTTATCACAGCATTCATATTTTGTAATGACTATACTGAGCCACTATCTTGTTTTATAAAAATGCACAAGGATTATTTAGGTGGTCTGGAAAGGTTCGCTGAAAGGTCTGGAAAGGTCTTTAGCTCTCTTGATATGATTGTTTGCGTTATGCAGTTCTGTGTGTGTGTGTATGTGTGCGGGGGGTGGGGGGGTGGGGGTAAAGTTTACTTGTCAGGATGTGAGCTTGACCACACATCCCCCTTAGAGATAACAGGCTTCTTTTGCACAGTTCACTGCTTTTCCATTGCCTTTTTGCGAGGGTTGTCTGCTCTCTGTGTCTTTCTCCAATAAAGTTATTCCACGTCATGTCAAAGTTTAACAGCTGACAACTATGTCTAAGTTTGTGTGTGTGTGTGTGTGTGTGTGTGTGTGTGTGTGTGTGAGAGAAAGAGAGAGAGTGGTCATTCCCTTTATAGCCCTCCCTCTCCTGCTGCTATTTCAGATGATTAGCCCCACCCCTCCTCTTTGCCCATGCTCAGCCCCTCCCTCTTTTCTGTGGAGTGTTTGGATCTTGCTGTAGCTCTGAGCGCTGTCTCACACTCACTCACACACACACACACACACCCCTCCATACACAAGTACGGCCAGCAATCATGGGCCAGATTCTGAGTTGGTTCCGTGGGCCTACGCACGACGGCCAAACTTTGCAAGATGTTACAGTGGAAGAGCAGGTAAGTGTGTGTGAGAGAGAGAGAGAGAGAGAGAGAGAGAGAGAGAGAGAGAGAGAGAGAGAGAGAAGAGAGAAAGAGAGAGAGAGAGAGAGAGACACAGTGTGTGGGTGTCAAGGAACATCTGTTTTAAAAGAACTGTCTGTACCCAAAACTGTCGGCTGCTCTGATGACAAAGTAGATCTCTCACTTCTAATGCTTATGTGTGCTATTTCTTTTGGGAGTGTTAGCGGATGTTAGCAAGTTCAGCATGTTGTTCTTTCTTGTGCCTACTCCTCCTGCGTGTCTTTGAGAGAATCTGCTGTCACACGTGATTTTATGTACAAGTTTTTGAAATGGGTGGGTTAGCTAGATAGGAGAGATCTCTTGGTACAGCTCCAAGACAGCCTACAAAAAGGGAGGAGGAGGAGAAGAGGAATTTCAGAGCGGTAGAGACTTCTGGGAAGCTCTTGAAACTCAAGCTTTAAACAGAGAGAGAGAGAGTGACATGAAAAAGAGTGATGGTGGAGGAATTGAGCTCAGGACACAGTATGTCCTCTGTTCACTGGTCACTGGGCTCTGGGCTTGTAATGTTGGGTATCCAGTTTTTAAGCAGGGAAATATTTGTGTGCATTAGTGCCATTGTGAGTAGTATGGTGGTGCTTGTGTGTGTGTGTGATTGTGTGTGTGTGTCATGTCATTCATTCATTCATTCAGGCACTTGAGATGTTTTGTATGCGTTGAAGTAAACTGTGTGAAGACACAATTGTTTGTATCCGGCTAATGATTGCTGACTAGGAAACATGAGTGTGCTGTTAAGTGCTGCATAGAGTCAGAGCGTTTCTAGACTGGCAGTTTAGTTAGAACGTTTTGAGTGGTGAATTTCCATTCACCTAAGCGCTGTTTTTGGACAAAGTTTGTTTTGTTCGGACTGAGAGCGCAGTAGGACTAGTGGGAGAGATCTTTCAGTCATAATATATGATGGTGCTTTTAAAGTAGACACAGCCATGTGAGAGAGAGCTTTCTAAGTGGCTGCCATGGTACTCTGATACCCTGATTTAGAGCAAGTATATTACTGTGTGTGTGTGTGTGTGTGTGTGTGTGTGTATGTGTGTGTGTGTGTGTGTGTGTGTGTGGGTATTGGGCAGGAGGCCCGGGATGGCATAGTGTACGTACCCACAGTGCAGTGAGCTCCTTGCTTAACTTCAGCTCCTGTGTGGCTGGCTAGAAAAGCACACACTAATATACAGACAGACATACACACACACACACACACACACACACACACACACACACACACACACACACACATACAAGACACTACATGTGTGCAATCTCTTTGATAGAGGCCATTTTAGCAGGAATGCAACAGTTCAGAATAGTCACATTCACACAGGAATGTACTGACCTTTTTATCGGTGGTGTTTCAATAGTATGTTCACTTAAAGATCAGCATTAATGCCATGGTAAAGTAGTGGATGTAATGGTGTGGTCTAGGCCTGTGCACTATACTGACTTGATGCAATATTCATTACTGCACATTGCCTTTTCCTATCCTAGCCTTAAACTAAGTTAACCTGTGGTGCAGTGGTGTTGGGTTGTACGTGTGTAATCTCTAAACTGCATTGATTGGATAACAGAGTAGGCCATAGTATTGGCAAATAGATCCAGGGCATAGTGTGTGTGTGTGTGTGTGTGTGTGTGTGTGTGTGTGTATTTGAGATTGTGTTTTCATTTTCACTATCTGCCTCTTCTCACTGGTGGAATGTCAGACGTCTCACCCTGCTGTCATTTTTGGCCTGAGTGTCTCAAGCCTGCACAGAATCACACGCACACACGCAGCAGTGTGGCGTGCCCTTGTGCACTGTTATATAAAAGAGCTGAATTACTTCCAGACCTGCAGGCAAACTTCTGTAACTAGGGTGCCACCACCCTAACACACACACACACACAGTCTCTCTGTCTCTCTCTGTCTCTCTCTCTCTTTCTCTCTCTCTCTCTCCCTCTCTCCATGTTTGTCTCTCTGCATCTATCTGCCCATCCCCCTCAGTGCTGTCCACACACATACACACAGTCCCATTCTCCTGCATGGTGTCTGGTCACTGTGAGTGTCCACACACATACATACAGTCCCATTCTCCTGCATGGTGTCTGGTCACTGTGAGTGCTGTAACATACAGCAGGTCCATGCTGCTCTATGTCCAGCTGTTATGTTGTTATGAATATGCAGCCACTGGGTTGGCAATGACTCAGTGACACATCCACTCAGAAAAATACCCAATCACCCCCCCCCCCCCTCGTCACAGAGAGCTCATCCTGTACTGTAGTGAGCTGCTGGAAAAGGCCGTCATCATTTGACACTTATTCAGCACGGAAAGCATGCCAGTGAAAGTACTTGTTACGGAGGCTCTACTTGCACAAGAGTATGTGGTTTACTGGGAGAGTCTTTATCCATCCAACCATCCATCCATTAGTTCCTTGCAGCGGCTGTTGGTAAGGTCACTGTAGGGCCCCATAGGGTGCTGGGTCATGGTGTGTAAGGTCATGGTGGTTGTGCTAGCGCTAGCGTGCAAATGCAAGCTCATTGTGGTTGAGAACACTGGCTAATCAGAATGGAAGTGCGCTAGCGCCTCTATTTGCTAACTATACACAAAGCTATGTTGGTGAATCACTGGTAGTAGAACATCAGGATACAAAACTCCTGATATGGTAGGATGAAGGATGATTCAGTTCTGTTGTTTTCAAGCTCGAAATGGCAACAACAATCACAAAATCTAATTCCGCCGTAGGCAGCTACTGAGAGGTAATGGGCCTGAACAAAAAGCTTGATGTGTGCGCATGTGCTGACTGTTCACTGCCCTTTTGGGCCGTATGGGTCCCTTGTTGTGGCTGGACTTTGAATAGCAGGAAGTCGGCCGGAATGGGCATCAGTCACAAGATGATGGGTGCTGGGCTGATGAACACTGTGTTCTGTCTGATCTGACCAGAGGGAGGCTTGAAACAGGGCATGTCAACAACCTGTGGCCTTTTCCAATGATACTCTAAAAACAGTAAAGACAAAGAGCTTCTTTTCACCATGAAATGATGGCGTGCAGTGTTGTCACATAGTGCATGGTGTCCCAGTGTTGTCATTGGGTTCTAGAAGACAGTCTAGCAAAGAGAACTTTAAAAGGTGCAGCAATGGACATGCTCACAAGAAAGTGTTGATAAGGTAAAGCAATGAATTCATTGTTATTGTGTGAGAAGTGTTTGGTACCTTCTGGGTTGATCACAGTGTCCTTTGTTTTCTATGCATTCCTTCTTTGTCTGTACTTGCTGGACTCCTGCCAGTAGACTTCCTTTACCTCTGGTTGTCCAGATCCAGGCAGGATATTGAGACCCTGATGCTTTTGTTTGAAATGCTACAAGCACTGCATATGCAGCAGGGCCACTCTAGCAAATCACTGTGCAAGGAGCATCACAGTTATCCAACAGATACTGTTCAAACTAAATCAAACAAAACAATAATTATCAATATGTCACGCTAGGGTTGACTTTGATCTCTGTAGGTGACACATTATGTGAGATTACACTGACACTAAATGATTGCTTGCTGCTTCCCAAAGGGGATGCCATCTATTAAAGGATCGTGTCAATGACCATGTCAGCGTGGACAGCACAGTCTGAAAGCACTTTGTGAGTGTGGACTGGCATGGTGAAGGGGCCAAAGAGCTGCAAACCAACACCACACAGCATGCCCGTGCTAAAGATAGCAGCACTTCACAGCAGATGCATGTGGGGTGGAGAGATTGAGCAGGAGCGACAGGGGGGAAATGAGAGAAAGAGAGGGAATGAAGGAAGGAGAGAGAGTGAGAGAGAAAAAGAGCGATAGATTAGGAAAGAGATTGAGAAAGAGGAGTAACGCCTGCCAGTGCAGTCACTCAGCAGCTCATTGCATGTGACAGCTCATCGTTTATTTCCCATGGTGTTTGCTTGGGTAAACAGGATTTGATCTGGCACGTGGGTCATATGATCCCTTCCGGCTTTGTGGCACCTGGTGTGTGTGTGTGTGTGTGTGTGTGTGTGTGTGTGTGTGTGTGTGTGTGTGTGTGTGTGTGTGTGTGTCTGTGTGTCATTCGCACGTAGACTTCAGTACATAGGTTGCTGAGATTCTTTTGTTTATTTTTGGGGTGGTATGAGGTTTAAGGGTCATT
The DNA here is from genome assembly GCF_018492685.1 of Alosa sapidissima. Taxonomy (NCBI): domain Eukaryota; kingdom Metazoa; phylum Chordata; class Actinopteri; order Clupeiformes; family Clupeidae; genus Alosa; species Alosa sapidissima. The sequence goes on along the minus strand of NC_055969.1, from coordinate 7,215,343 downwards.
GGTTTATTTCCCTTTGTGAGGCCTGTGTTCAGTGCTGTGTTTAGTGCAATGCACAGTGGTGTGTGTGTAGTGCTGTGTTTAATGTAGTGTTTAGTGCTGTGTTACTAGGGGCCTGTAAGAAAGGCCTTTGGGTGACTGAGAAACTAGTTGACTCAAAGCATGTAGCGAGCTGTGTTCAGCAACTCTGAGCTGCTCTGACTTAGCACGTACCATCTTCCGGTTTTCACTCACAGGTTGTTACTTCATTCGGAAAATACTGGGTGGTACACACAGAGTTCTCTCCAACACAGGAAAATGCAGTGCGGTCATTCAGGTTTAGGTGCATTTTAACCACCAGCCTCCTAAAATACACAAACACACACACACACACACACACAAAGAGAGAGAGAGCAGTAGAAGTAACCTTTTGCTGAAGGGTATTTAGCTGAGGCAGTTAGCCTTCCTGCTGTCATAGTTTTTTTATGATATTTTTTACGATATTTCATTGGTAAATTGTGTGATTTTAGGTGAGTGCTGTTTTGGTTTCTGCCGTTGTTGTTGACTCTGGTATGACTCAGAGAGAGAGAGAGAGAGAGAGAGAGAGAGAAAGTAGAAAAGTGAGAGAGTGAGAAAAAGGCAGAGAAAGATCTCTCAGGCACAGATTTATACAGGGGTCATTGCATCACTCTTAATTGGCGGGGCCCTGGATGTCTGGGCAGGGCTTGGGTTTGGCGTGTCAACAGATAAGGGGTGCGTAGCGCCACAGTCTATTCTCTTCTGGCCTGCTCCACCCTGCTGAAACACGCCATGAACACTCACACCCAGACACACACACACACACACACACACACACACACACATGGCACACACACACACACACACGCGCACACACACAGTTGCATACATACACATACACAGTTACACACACACACACACACACACACACACACACACACACACACACACACACACACACACACACTGACACATATTCACACAGGGGCTAATAATCATGAAATCACTCAACATACAGTCCAATAATACTTCACCGAGCATGTAAGACCTGTTGCTCGGAATGCAAATGGTAATCAGTGGGTGCTTTCCATGTGAATAAACAAGCATTCAAAAATAACCCGACTGTAAACATCTCTCGCAAGGGGACATTTCTCATACAGTTCAGCCACAGCCGGCCATTAGTCTGGTCTGGTCCCCCTGTTCTCATACTGGTGCAGTACTTCACACCCTCTTGGTCTCTCTCTCTCTCTCACACACACACACACACACACACTCACTCACTCTCTCTCTCTCACCCGGTCACAACCTCTCTCTCACTCATTCAGTGAACTTTAGTTACAATCTCATAGGCGTGACCCGATAACGCAATCACACACCCTCTCTGCCCCGATGCATCATCCTTCACAGCCAGCAAACAGAAGTAACAATGAAACACACACACAGCCAAAGAGACAGACAGAAAGACAGCCTGGTGACTGATATGGGGGTGATGTTGTCTGAGGGTATGAAATGTTTGCCTTTTTAGGAAGTTTCAGTCGGGGAGTCTTTCCTCCCCAGACTGTGGAATTTGACACACACACACACACACACACACACACACACACACACACACACACTTGGTCAAGTCAGCAGAAAATGGTATTCAGCTTTAAAAATGTTATTGCGAGAACTTAATAGGCCCAACAGATCAGATTCAGAATCTGTTCATGCAAACGTGCGGACTGTTTGTTTATAGTTGATGTGGAAGTAATTATGTCACTGCTCTTGCTCTGTTCTAGTGCCCTCTTTGAGGGACTAAGTTAACACAGTGTATGTTTCTGTATACACAGAACCCTCCACACTTATTAGTACCCCTGGTAAAGATGAATACAAGGGGTATAACAAATCATCTTTTTATGGTTTCAGAATGAAAACAATGAGGAAAGAGAAGCACATTTATTCTGAGAATAAAGAAATCCTCATGACGATATAAATATTTTTGCAAAAACACACGTGCCACAATTGTTATATGTTGTTTTGTCTTTCCGTCTGGATGAGGGTATTTCTAGAAACAATGTTAAATGTATGGAGGACGCAGAGGTCTTTGAATACGCAAAGGAAAAGTATCGTTTTCAAAACATTTAGTTTTCGCATGGGTGAATTCAGTAATCATATATGATACAGATCATCCCCCCTCGGCATAGATTAGTAGACATCCCACCTTATTGTTCTGCCCCTCAGCTGTGTTTTATTATTGTAATTATCCAGACTAATTATCCAGTCTTGCTGTGACGTACATGTACACTCACTCTCATATAGTCACAGGTGCCATTACTGAGGTTTCTCCATCCACTGTTAATGACTAGAGAACTAGAGTTTGGGAGCATGTTCCATGAGAAAGTGAGAAAGTTATAGCTCTGTTGGTCTTCAGTAAGAATTTCTGTTCCCAAACAGTCAGCTCACAGCTCAGCTGATACAATGGCAGAGCAAGTTACAAGTTCTATTACATATTGCTCAATGGAGGGCCTAGATGTTCTGTATTAAATTACAAACATATTATAGATCATTAAATGCTGTGCTCAGGATCTGACCTTTAGGCAGTACAACTCAGTGATATACAGTGCAGAATATGAACACCAGGGGGAGCTCTTCTCAAAGTCTGTGAAGTGCTGGTTAGTCATGTTCCTGATCATCTTGACTGCACCCAGTATGTGTGTGTCAGTCAGTCAGTCACAACAGGGCTGCGTGATCCTACTTGCCCAGCCTGACTGCAGCTAGTGAAAGGTAGAGCATTGGTAACCACTGGCAGGCTGTGGAAGTCTAGGAGAGGAGTGGAGAGGGAAGGCTAGTGCTAGGCTAGTTCTGGAAGGCTATTGGGCTCATATAAATATATACACACACATGAAGGGGGGGGGGGGGGGGGGGCAAACTGGGTGGTTATGTAAGGCTTGGCTGATATCCAGTCTCCCCAGTGGTTTGGCTGTGTGTGTGCATGTGTCAGGGTGTTTGTGCCTGTGATTGTGTACGCTTATGTGTGCGTGTTGGTTTGTGTTCATGCCTGTATCTCTTTCCTGTATTATCCTCATACTTTCCCTCTGTTTTTCTGCTCTGTTATCTCATTCTCCCAGTACTCTCTCTCTCTCTCTCTCGCTCTCTCTCTCTCTGTGTCTCTCTTTCACTCTCTCTCCTTTCTCTTAAGTTAGCTAACTTCGATCCACATGTTTATATTTCTTCGCTGCTCCACCCAGTGTGTTCCCTTTGCATGTTCCTTCTCTCTTTTTCCTCCCTCTTCTCTGTCCCTCCATCTTTGGTCCCTCCCTTCTTTTCTCTGTTGAAAGGGTGTGGTTTGGGGCTTGTGTGTGTGTGTGTGTGTTTATGTGTGTGTTATGTTTTTGGTTGCTGTGCTGTACTGCTGGGATTCCTATGGCATGAGTGTGTTGGACACACCCTACCATAGAGTGTGCCCACCTCGATTTGTCTGCCTGTCTTTCTTGTTTTCTGTTTTCTCCTCACTCATTCACAGCACTTTCTTCACTCTCATGTACTGTATTAGCCTACTCTCTTTTTGATTCTGCCCCACTCACTCACTTTCTCTCTCTCTCTCTCACACACACATACACACACACACACACACACATTTCAAGTCAGTATGTTAGCTCTAGCCTAGCCACCACCCCTATACCCGAACTTCCCTTGTCATGTGGAAAGACTCAGCTCATGTTTATTTTCCTGGCTAGCATTGAAAAGGGGCGGGTTTTGCCCTTGCAGCAGCCAATCAGCTCACACTGCAGCATAGCTCAATGGACCGCAGAGTGCACAGTAAGGAGCACAGGTCCCTCCCTCATGTCCATCTCCACTTCAGGGGAGGAGTCTCCGTGCAGCTTTCATGACTTCTTTCTCCAGAGTGTGAGTGTGCATGTGCATGTGTGTGTGTGTGTATGTGGGTGTATACGAGACAGATACACCCTGTCGCTCAACATTGTCAGTAGAGGGATTTTTAGGTGGCTGTTCTTCAGGTGTGGATGGTTATCGCTTAGGCAGAAACCAATAAAGACAGGACACACACTTTTTGCCTCTATGGTACGTACCCATTTTGTGGTTTCCTCTTCAGAGCGGTTTATGTGCTGGCAGAGTGGTTGCGTGAGAGTGTGGAAAGTATGATGGCCTCAAACTTGATGACTGTCGCTGATGATGATTGTAATGACTTTATTATGGCTCAAGCTCTGATATGAAGCTACTGATTCAGAAAAAAAACATCCTTTTAATGGTTTTACATACACAGACAATGTGTGTGTACGTGTACATGTGTGTGTGTGTATAAGTATGTGTGCGCATTTATGCTTGTTCATACAGAGAATCTCTCTGCTACTGTAAAGCTAATAGCTCCTAGCTCCATAGCTTCTGTAACTGTGTGTGTGTGTGTGTGTGTGTGTGTGTGTGTGTGTGTGTGTGTGTGTATTACAAATAGATGCTTCTCTACTGGGACACAGAAGTTTTTTTACCTGTAGATACACATTCCTGGCATGTTTACAGCAGCTCGAAACCTGCAGTCTTTCCAGTCTGTAGCTGCGCTGTGATCAGTCTGACAGTTCCGGCGTGAAGCCGCGCTGTTACACAGTCTTACAAGTTTTGTGGCATTTAAACAGAAGGATTAGAGAGGAGATTAAGTGCATCTAACTTGTATGCTAATGCAGAAATTAAAGTGATCAGGTTAAGTACACTGGAAAGGGTCCTTAGAAGACCTTATTTAAAAGGCATTCCTGAAATCACTAACATAGCTCACTGCTCGAGTTGGCAGCTGAGGCCCTGACTAGACGTATATACTGTGGAGGTTCAGTACTGCAGCCTGCAGAGGTGGAGCCCAGTATCCTCCAAAGACAGTCTTATGTGGCAATGTGCAAGACTTAAGGAAAGCACCTGTGAGTCTGTGAGGAAGGACACTTCAGTGAACAAGTCAGAAAAGTTTGGGCCTGAGAGAATATCGTGCATGTTATCACAGGTGTCTATTTGGATAATGTATTACTGAGGTGGAGAAATATGGACTGGCACCATTGCTGGTGCAGGCTTTTATGTTTCAATGCATGGGTGTTGAAAGCATGAAGGAGCCAACAAATTCATCCAACACTAATGCACTAACTACACTGGCTTGTTTGAAGCTCTATTGAGAAGTTACTCCTTGCAATGTTGAATATTGGGAAGTACACTGAATGTAAAAAATCAGGCCATATGTATTTCTAGTTATGGTTATGGCGTATTGCAGTCTGGTATATCAAGCGATAGCAGTTAGTTTTTCCTGGTGTTATCAGTGCCATATGTTTGAGCCATCACATGGTCTGCCTGGTCCTACCCCTTACAAAAAATAACTGCAGTTACTGCAGTTTTCCTGAAGTACAATCATAGACTGTATAAAATAGAGTACAATGCAGTACAGTGCAGTTTCATGTCCAGAATACTGCATTTCTGCAGTAAAGTCCAGTACAATACTTTTCATGCCCAAAATACTACTCCAAACACTGAAAAAAGGCAGTTTTGATGCGTGAAAAACTAGTTGTTTTTTGTAAGGGACATCTACAGGCACTACAGCTAACCCTGGTTTGTGAGCAGGTTTGACCATTACAGGTTTGACCACTGAGGACTATATGCCCAGTTGTCATTCTGTTATTTAATCTTTGCTGAATATATTTTAAAGAGAGGCCTTGTCAACCTTCACATTGACTCTCTGGTTAACTTCTTTAGCAGATTTAAACATTTCCTGAGTAGTCGAGTTCATGTATAGTCGGGTGAGTCAGGTGGTATCACTTCTACTTGTACTTTCTGCTTAAGGCAACAGTGAAATTAGAATAATCAGAATAACAGATGAAGCACCAGGCTTACAGGATATTGTGACGGTGTTTTGGTGTGTGTGCCTAGAGGCTGTCTGAGTTGCCCCTGATGTCATCTTCCTGTCAACCCTTGTGCCCTTGTTGCTAAGATACAATCAAAATATTCCTCTTAACACACTCATAGTAATATGTCACATTATAAGCCACATTGGTGTGATGTGGAGGCATGACATCTCCCCTGACAAGGCTGTGTTGGCATTGTGATGACACAACCCAAGTTGTCAAGTATAGCCAATTATCAAAGTGAGACATCTCCCAAAGCAAGTACCTTTGCTTGAATACATCCCATGGGTTTGCCAATCACAGACAACCTTTTACTCAAGATGCTAACGATAAGTGTGACTTTCACAATAGGTGCTGGCTCCTTGGTGCTCACAGTTGAGAAATTGTTGGTGTACGTTTTTGGACCAATGTCTGGTGGCCATTAAACCTAACAGTCTTATGTCACAGAGTCTTGTTTTTGCCAGGATCAGACTTTTTAGCCGAGTTAGCTGTTATTGTTGTACTTAGCAGCTAGCAGAATAGTAGAACTGTCTGAGCTTCAGCAGCAAGGCTGTGTTAGCATCAAGCCTTTTAGCACCAGCATTCCTCTGCCACAGAGAAGAAAATGGTTTGAAGGGTGGGACACTGCATTAGTCATACCAACTTTGGGGGTGGGAGGATGAGAGAGAGAGAGAGAGAGAGAGAGAGAGAGGGAGGAACAGAGGGAGGAAGAGAGGGAGGAAGAGATTGACTAGTGTGTGTGTGATTCTTTTGAAAGTGTGTTTTTAAGGGAACAGGCTTTTCAACATAGTGTCCTCAGCTAAGCGGAGCTTTGCAGCCTGTACAAACATTTTAACACAAACACACACACACACACACACACACACACACACAGCCACACCAACACCCACACCCACACCAACACACACACAGCAACACAACCACATAAATCTTGTTTGTGGAAGCGCTTGCTTCTGATGGGTGGCCTGCCCTGCTGTTTGACCTCACTGTCCATTTTGTACATAAGAATGCATCAAGAGCATTCCTGTTGTTTGTGTTTGTGCATGTGCTCTGAGCTTACCACCGCATAAACACACCGTTTAGGTTGTGTGGGTATGTCCATCTGCACGTCTGTCTGCTGCCATGGCTAGAGCAGAGGAGTGTGGGAAGGGCCAGGGTGAGAAACAGGTTTTTGTGGACCTGTTGGGAATGATCTGGCTTCAGCTCTTAGACAAAAACCTGATCCAAACATAAGCTCTGGGTCAATATTTGTCTGTTCGATATCAGATACCTGAATGACTGAATACAGCACAGAGGTCAGTCATTCATTTTTATTAGTGGACTTTGAATAGGCCTACATTGTAGCTGAATATATCCCAGTGACTACTCCTTATAAAACAAATGCAATTCTGAACCCTAAAAGGTTCTTTGATGTATTTCTTTCTACTCGCTGATAAATAAAACAAGCTTCCAGTGTGAACCCTTTTACGCCACAAAAGGTTACTTATTCACCTGACTACCAAATCCACCAAATCTACACTCCATACATTGACCCTCGTATTGACTCCCTCTAGGTTGAGCATATGGCAGGTCCATGGCCAACAGGGGTTTGGTTGCTGAGTACGTGGCAGCACTGGGCTCTGAAGCGGCCTACTGGCGTCTATTTGCGGTGATCACGTTTGCCAGCTCATGCTTGTTGGTCGGAGTTCCTCCGTGGGCCATAGGCCCGGCTATCGGGGTCACGTTCACTTTAAAGCTGTGACTGTTTGTCTAAATATTGGCAGCCAGTATCTTCCAGTGTGCATGAGTTTATATTTGTATGTATGTGTACAACTGATATCCATGCAGTATGATACGGACTCTCCCTACCCCTTTCACTGGCTGTCAGTTGACTGTCCACCTCTGTTTTGAGAGAGGGTTGCCCAACGTCATTCATTAATCCTGTGTGTTTGTAAGTTCAGGCATGTGGTACCTGCCCAGTATTCTTTTCTCAATCTGTGTGTGCACACCCATTGTTCAGTGTTTCAGACTAACATAGCACACTCCTCTGCCCCACTTTGTAGGCACTGGTGTATTTTATTTGTAAGAGGTAATGCACCAGCCAGTATTTTGACTGCAGTCACAGTTTCTCACCAGAGAAATGAGAACAGGCCAAACCTCCTGGGCTGCTTTGGGTTTCAGTATCTCGGCCCTCCAGGATGTAAACAATCAATTAAGTAACATACAATACTCACTCAACAAATGAATACGAACAATATTTTTGTTGTTTAGTTCAACTCCAGATGTGTAGACCCCTTTATACTGAAAAAAAAAAATAAAGCTTGTTTGTTTTGACATGGGGAAACTAATAGAGGATGAGTTCTTACTCTAAACCATTGTTTTCTAAAGAATCTTTGATGAAACAAGGAGATTGCCTTGGAATCTTAAAGGTCAAAGTTCATTGCTGTGGAGACCTGAGAATGTAAAGAATGCCTCACCTTTTGAGTCTGTTCCATCAACAGTCACATTAGTAGTTGGGCTACAGTTTCTGAATCTGAACTGGTGCCAGTTTTGGCTTGGGAGTCGGAGTGCATGATCAATTAACTGAATCTGTGACTGTGATCTGATCTCATATACATGTAGAAAAGATAGTCTGGACTCTGGGCATTATTAAGACTGTTTTACTGTAGCTGGATATGTTTTACAGCCGGACAAATAATTTCACAAAACAGCCTTTTCACTTTACATTGGTAAACATATAAATTATGCACCAGGGTGATGTCAAGGTTGGGGTCAGCGAGTGATAGTCCCAAAAGAATGTCTTTCTTAACATCTTCAAAATCTAGAAGTT